>NW_024081278.1:131647-204905 GCF_003009895.1 Hyaena hyaena | reverse complement strand
AATTCTGATGCCTTTGATTTCCTTTTGTTGTCTGATGGCTGATGCTAGGACTTCCAGCACTATGTTAAACAACAGTGGTGAGAGTGGACATCCCTGTCGTGTTCCCGATCTCAGGGGGAAAGCTCTCAGTTTTTCCCCGTTGAGGATGATGTTAGCTGAAGGCTTCTCATAGATGGCTTTGATGATGTTTAAGCAGGTTCCTTCTATCCCGACTTTCTCTAGAGTCTTGATTAAGAAGGGATGCTGTATTTTGTCAAATGCTTTTTCTGCATCTATTGACAGGATCATATGGTTTTTATCTTTTCTTTTATTGATGTGATGTATCACATTGATTGGTTTGCGAATCTTGAACCAGCCCTGTAACCCAGGAATGAATCCCACCTGATCTTGGTGGATGATTCTTTTTATGTGCTGCTGGATTCAATTTGCAAGGATCTTGTTGAGGATTTTTGCATCCGTATTCATGAAGGATATTGGCCTGTAGTTCTCTTTTTTTGCTGGATCTCTGTCTGGCTTGGGAATCAGAGTGAGGTTAAGCATCTAACTCTTGATTTGGCTCATGTTATGATCTCACAGTTCATAAGTTTGAGCCCCACTAATAGCACAGAGCCTGCTTTGGATCATCTCTCTCCCTCTCTCTCTGCCTCTCCGCTCCTTGTGTTCTCTCTCAAAATAAATGCCCTTTTAAAAAATGAAAAAGAAAAGGAAAATCAACATGAAAATAGTGGATTTGAATGACACACTGGACAGATGGATTGAATAGATATATTCAGAAAATTCCATGCTAAAAGAGCAGAAAACACATTCTTTTCAAGCACACATGGAACATTCTCCACAACACATGATGTATCAGGCCACAAAACAAGTCTCAGCAAATTCAAAGAGACTGAAGCTGTACCATGTATCTTTTCTGATCAAAACACTATTGAAACTAAAAGTCAACCACGAAAAAAATCTGGAAAAAAAATAAATACACAGAGGTTCAATAACATCCCATTGAACGATGAATAAGTCAACCAAAAAATTAAAGAGGAAATAAAACATACATGGAAGCAAATGAAAATGAAAACAAAATGATCCAACTTTTTGGGATGCCACAAAAGCAGTTCTAAGAGGAAAATTAATAGCAATATGGATCTACCTGAAGAAGCAAGAAAAGTCTCAAATAAATAATCTAACCTTACAACTAAAGGAGCTACAAAAAGATAAAACCCAAAATCAGTAGAAGGAAAGAAATAATAAAGATTAGAGCAGAAATAAAGAAAAACTAAAAAACAAACAAAAACAATACAAGAGATCAATAATACCAGAAGCTGATCCTTCAAAAACATCAAAATGGGATGCCTGAGTGCTCAGTCAGTTAAGTGTATGACTTTGGCTCAGGTCATGATCTCATGGTTCGTTAGTTGCAGCCCCATGTAGGGTCTGTGGTCCCAGCTTGGAGCCTGCTTTGTATTCTGTGTCTCCCTCTGTCTCTGCCCCACCCCTGCTTGTACTCTGTCTCCCTTCTCTCAAAAGTAAATAACCATTAAAACATTTTCTTTTTTTAAATTTTTTTTAATGTTTTATTTATTTCTGAGACAGAGAGACAGCGTGAACAGAGGAGGGTCAGAAAGAGAGGGAGGCACAGAATCTAAAACAGGCTCCAGGGTCTGAGCTAGCTGTCAGCACAGAGCCTGACGCAGGGCTCAAACGCACAACCATGAGATCATGACCTGAGCCGAAGTCGGACACTCAACCGACTGAGCCACCCAGGCGCCCCAACATTATTAAAATAAAAATAAGATAAAGTGTTATTAAAAAAAAAAAAAAAAAAAGCTTGTCCAGAATTACAGTCTAACAACAGAAATATCTGGAGCTAACAGACACCATTTGACATTTGCCAGAAAAAGGTGTACGCAGAGCACTCTATATCAATACTCTGTATAATGGCCCTGCTCCCACTGAATCTTCCCAAATTTGAAGAATTCCAAACTTAAAACCCAAAACAATTTGTTTAGCATGTTCACTGTGAGAGGCACATCCAGCATAGCTGAGAGAATCCAGAAATTATCATATGTAGGGAGGGGCCAGGCAAGCACACTATTTTCATCTTTCCTCATGTTAGGCTATACAAGTCTGGCCAAGTACTTGTAACACTTTCTCAATCTTTATCGCAAAGGAGGTTTCGGTGGAATAACTTGACTCTTCCAGATCAATAAAATTTGGGTCAGAAATTGGATATATTTGTTATTCAAGAAAAGAAACTGTGTAAAAGAAGTAATTACATGCAAGTTATGCAAATTAAATGATGTGTGGAAAATTAGATTATTTTCTTTGAAAGCAAAGAAACTCCTGCAAAGCAAAGAAACACTGCAGTGTAAGTTTCATTTTTGAAGAAGTAGAGACTTCCAGTTTATACAACAAAGGTTTATTCTAGAAGGATACTCCAAAGCAAAACACAATCAGTTTAGTATTTGCTGATTTAGTATAATACCAATTCTAGGAGAAAAAAAAAAAAACTACTTAGAAATACATGTGTAGGAAACATAACTCAGGTGCATACAACCTGCTGTTCAGATTTTTTTCTCTCTCCCCCTCTCAAAGCAATAACATTTTAATTTGAGAATTATTATGCTATATTATGGTCTCGTGTGTAAAACAGAGTGCAATTAAAAACAACAAGTCTTACTTTGTTGCTAAACCAAGTTATGGTGTTATTTGAATGCAGGATGTTTGGATTTAAATTTCTGCAGAAGTCTAGAACACCCATCCTATTTCACTGCCTTTAAAACAGTACAAGGTGCTCTGTAGGGTCTAATTTACCTCCTGTTTCTTCATCCCTGAACCTCAGGACAGATGAAACATAGTAATTGATGGACATTTTTATGACATGAAAGCTACACTTCAAATATTAATATGTAAATCAAATTTGTTTTGCAACCATATGAAAATAATATTCTCATTAAAGTAGGAAATAAACAGGAAACCATGCACCCTGGAATGGCTACAAGGGAGTTACTAAGAATCTAGAAAGAAGATAACCCATCAGGATGTGGTAATGATACCAGGGAGGTTCATCTGGTATCATTAGGTATGATGATAGGTATGCCTATCGCCTCAAGTAGTATGCCCAGCTTACACTGATTCTAATTTACCTTCTTTTCTAGCCGTACCTGTTGCCTTTCTAATTTCTTCCCTAAAGTCCTTGTCATCCTACAACATACTATGCCCTTCCACAGGCAGGGATTTATATGTGAAGTTCATGCTTCCTATAATAGCCTTCTTTCAGCTTTCTCTTCTCAAATAACTCTGTGACTCTTCCAGTCCTGAAGTGCCATATCAAATTCATCTCTCCAGCTCACTCATAGAAGATGATAATAATGAAGTCAGGATTAAGAAGTGAATAAAAAATTGTAATATTGGGTTTCAAGGAGGTGATGTGGATATACAGAATGATATGGGGAACAAAACAGAGGCAGCTGATGGTGCCTTCAGACCTCTACATTCATGCTCCCCTAAGCCACTGGTTCCTGCCTTTCTCCCCCAGTATCTGGATTCTGGGCTTTAGGAACTTGGAACTCAACTATGATCCTGTAAAATTTAATCTCTAAGTTCTTCAACAAAATGATCACAGAATCCAACAGACTATTTAGTAGGTGTCTTCTAATTCATTATATGCCACAGGTTATTTTTCTTGTTCTTATCGCTTCTAATCATATTAAAGCTTACATCACGGCTTGCTCGTAACATTCTTCAAATTGGTTTTTATATCTATGATGGTTAATTTTATATGTTAACTTGACTGGGCCATGGGGATGCCCATGCTAAACAGTATTTCTAGTCTATCTGTACTCTGGATAAGATTAGCGTTTGAACTGTGGCCTTAGGAAAACAAAGCGCCCTATCCAGTGAGGGTGGGCATCATCCAATTTGTTGAGGGCCTGAATAGAACAAAGAGCAAGGAAAGAAGACATGTTCCCTTCTTGCCTGCATGCTTGAGATACAACATCAGTCTTCTCTGGCCCTCAGACTGGAGTTTATATCATCTGTAACCCTGCCTCTCAAGCTTTGGACTTGACTAGAATTTACACTACCAGGTTTCCTGGCTGTCTAGCCTGCAGATGGTATACAATGAAACTTCTTGGTCTCCATAACCACATGATCACATGAGTCAGTTCTTCATTTTATATATATGTATAATTTTTAATTCAATCCTATCAATTCTACATTTATGGCTGCCTTGTCTTTCTGAAAAAAGGAAAAAAATCTCTTACAGTTCTCCTTTAATAATAATAACAAAAACAGTAATTATAATACAAATACAAAACATATAAATACACAACTCAAAAACCAAAATCCACAGAAAACCTCAGTAGCAATGAAGATCTTTCATGAAATGGAATCACTTTTCTTACTTTATATTCTATGATTCTTATCAAGAACTCTCCAACTCTCTTCCTTGCAGAAACAGCATACTTTCCATGGCCACCATTTGCTCAGTTTGTCTTAAAAATTAAAAAGACGGGGTAGACTCTAACACTTATTTTTTTAAAAAAATTTTTAACGTTTGTTTATTTTTGAGAGAGACAGAAAGTGAGTGGGGGAAGGACAGAGAGAGAGGGAGGCACAGAATCTGAAGCATGCTCCAGGCTCTAAGCTCTCAGCACAGAGCCCTACATTGGTTTGAACCCATGAACCATGAGATTACGACCTGAGCTGAAGTCAGACATTTAACCTACTGAGCCACCCAAGCATCTTTAGAATCTAATACTTATGAAAACATTGATTTTTTGCTAGTGTTAACTTTCCTAACCTGAGACACAAACATGACTTGATTCAAAAGATCTGATTGTAGGAACTATATGAAAGCACTAAAGGTGGTACCTTTCAGCCAGAGGTAGAGATGTTAAAGATGGCTGCCTAGCAGAGACAATATTCTAGAATGTCCTTTCAATATCTACTTTCAGCAGATTCTCTTAAGCCATCCTTGTTTCTTCTATTCTTAAAAAATCTCCTCTACTCTTATTACGTCTTTATTTCCTATCCTCCTGCTTCCACGTGGAAAAACTTTTTCAATAACATTCCTGCCTCTTCTCACCACTCCTACCAGTACCTCACCCCTCATGTACTCTTCTCCATGGAGGGAGGAGTGAATTTAAGGATCTGCACAACACCAGCACAGGCCATTTCTCTTATCCTTTCTTGGAACCAGCCTTTCAGGAGGACAGTAAATTCTGATATGCTCTCTGACATGTGGTCTGTCTCAATGGAGAAGTCTATCCATTGTTCAGCTGTGAGTGTTACTAGGAGGATATGTTAGTTTAATTCCACAGCAAAGTATTAGGGAGGCCATGGTGGCCATATTTCCCTTGACCTACAAAGCTGTAATTTCTATCTCCATCTGTCCAACTCTTGTCTCTTATCTGGCTCCAATCTAAGAAGTGAGTATGAATTGTATTTTTTGGTCTCCTAGCTGCCCCAAACTTCCATGTCTTTAACTAGCACTTATGTGCCTATGACCCTGATACATATCTTCATATGATTCCTATGATACTTATTTTGTGATTGTATTGCAATCAGTACCTTCTGGATAATCTCTTCTAGGCTCTTTGCCCACTGTGCACCTTCCAAAATCCACAATTTCTATGAATTTCAAGACAATGATTTTTCTCAAGATTTTATTCTCTATGTATTGTCAAAAATTATCAACAATATATTTGTGATCATTATGGAAGAAGTTTACATGGAGGAAATGTAATTGTTTTGGAACAGAGCCGAAGCACAAGTTTGCAAACAGCACTCTGAATCCTCACTTTACAGTACTTTAATTTTCTTTGATATACAGCTTAGCCAATGCAAAATTATGCACAGATTAGCAAACTCATGTTTGTGCAACACAATCTGTATGCCTCTTTGTATGAGAGCTTTTCTGATTAGAAGGATGCTTTAAATAATTTTATATATTTAAACTTTTTTCCATCAAAATTGCCTCACTTTCTCTACATATATTACTATGTATATACTATAATATATATATATATATTACATATACAATTTGAACTATAGTTGTTTCACTATGTCTAGTCTGATATAATATTCAAAATATTCTCACATTTTATATGTAACTATTAAAATATTTTGTTTAAATACTTGTACATTCTACAGATTTTATGAAAAATTAAAAAGACTGTGTTGCATAGAACTAGCTAGCATTTAAGCCAGGGTCTACAAGTAAACAGTGCATAACTGTGACAATTATTCACATTCTTTCCTTTTAAATGAATCATCAATTTGTGCCTGAATTGTTTTAATCAATAGCTCCTGATACAGTATTAGTCTACTGAGCACATTAGTTGAGGATAGAAATTGATTAACATATTACCTGATAAGAAATCTTCCCATGATCCATAGTCCTTTTAAAAAGTAATTTATATAGATCCAAAGCAAATTAAAACAAAACAAATATATCCTGAAGGCATGTTTGCATCCTCATTTTGTTACGACAATTTAAGACAGAATTTGGGCATGAAGAACTTTGAATTTCATTGCAAATTTCCTTTTCTGTCTGAACAGGTTCTAAACATAGGGACCGATAGTGAAATAGGAGAATTATGAATTGCAAAAAGAGTGTCCAAGTAGCATCAAATTACCATCTCACATTCATTAATGAATTTTGGTCCTGTTACTGAAAAAAAATAAGAGTTGAACTTTATCTTTTCTGTACAAACATAGTATCTTCCTGTTTGTATATGTCTGTTATTCCTTATGTCACATAGGAACAAACATCACATCTTTCATCCTCCAGGAAAGGTAAGCCTTTTGTTCACCCATATAAAACCTGTATTAACAAACTCCCCTACTCCTTTGATCTCCTTTCCAAATTCCTTCCAACCTCTTGCTGTAGTTGAAACCAGGTTTCTCATTCTCAATCTCATTTTCTGCAAAGTGCTTTCTATATAAAAATAATCTGTCATATTTTCTGGATTCCATCCCTGCTTTTTTGAAGATTTAGTTCTAGTGATGATCACCATTCCACTATCCTAATTTCATTGGCCTTTAAGCTCAAGATTCTCTCATTTTAAGGAGGTAAAACTAAATAAAAACAGTAACACTCTCTTAATCCACTGTTGCATTTCACTATCTGCCCTTTGTCTAACATACTTCTTGCAGCTTAACTCATTCAAAATTGCTGTTTTTTCATTTCCTCACTCCTCTCTATAAGCAACCTGCCACCAACTGTTTCCCACCCCCCAGAAACTGCTTGTGTCATCATGGTGATGGTCATCCCAGACAACTACCTTGAAAATTCCAATGCATACTTCTCAGTCCTGATTTGTTGGATGCTCACAGCATTTGACATTAACAACTTTCTCTTCTTTAAACAATATTTTCTTTCACCAGTGTGCTCCTTCCCCCACTTTGCTAGCTCCTTCTACTACTTCCGTCTCCTAAATGATGGTATTATTTAGGGCCTTCCTCCATTCCTATTCTGTAAGCTCTCCTTGTGAGTGATTACATCTAATCTCATGCCTTCAATTATCGTGCATATGTTTATGAACTGTGAATATTTTTCTTAAGACATTTATCTCACGCTCTCACAAATATGAAACTGTTAGAAAACCCCACTTTCAACTTATAATCAAAATACACAGAACAAAACTCATCTTATTCCAAGAATCTGATTCCTTGAATGGGCCTAAAGAATCCTGAATTAGGCCAGACCTCCCCATTCGCACTACACTGCCCTAAAGCAGCCACAGGTGTCTCTCACCTGTGTTACTAACAGACTGCTTATTAAAGCCTGCTTACTTAGTCTCCCCCCTCTTTAATTTGTTCTCCAAGTTGCAGCCCTAATAATCTTTCTACACTGAAAAACTGACTTTTGCATTTTTATTGTAAAGCTTTTAGTTAGTCCCCAATGATCTTTGGTAAAAATGTAAAATCCACATGCTATTTCAGGCCTTCTGATATCTTGCTCTGCGACAGCTCTTCAACTTTATCTGGAGTCTCACTTTTGCTCTCTATGCTCCAGACATACTAAACTCTTATTATCTTTTGCTCCTAGGATCCTTTAACATGCTCTTTCCTCTGCTTCAAAACTTTCTCATCCTCTTTGCCTGATCTCTCCTCATGGTTTAAGTTCATTTTGTTCCAGAAGAACTCATGTGACCCTCACAATCCACTTAGGTCTTCCCCCAAAGAGTGCCATGGCACTATATACTCTCATCATACTGTTAACTGGATTTATTTACATACTTTTCTTTTTCATACTAATTTGTCTTCTTAGACAAACTGCAAATTCACTGAAGTCAGATAACATGACTGCCTTCTTCATAGATTTTCTTTGTAACTCTCAGTTCACACACAACAGAAATTCAATAAATACATTTTTAAAATAAAATGGTATGTGAACTGATAATATTTTCTGTGTATGTAAAATCTCAAACAAGAACAAATTTATATTCTATATACATTAATGAAAGGTCTTCGAGCTATAAGGGCCTAAGAAGTAATCGATTTCAGTATCCCCAGTTTGAAAATATGTAAGATTTGAACTAGAAAATGTCAATAATTTGCCCATGGTCATAGAATTAATTTATTTGTTTTCTTGCTAATTTACATTTCCAAATAGTCCATCTTTGTCTCCTTGCTTCCTTTATTTCTTTATGTCAGCCATTTAGATGTGTGAAGACCTGAAGCTGCTATTCATCTGGTATTGATATACACAAATAATCTGAATTTAAAACACTGGCCGCCAAAACTCAAATATATACCTTTAAACATTGCCCATATGCCAAACCTCCCTTCATTATAATTTCCATACAATTGTTGTTTTTGTCACCTCTCTGAAACATGTTAGTAACATTTCTGATTATGTACAAAACAAATGCAGCAATGAAACCTGTATATTTTCCATCCCTGTGAACTATTTTCTTGAAATAACTTTACTCATTCCTTCAACAAACACTGATTGTTTACTAGGTTTTACATACTGTTCAAAGTACTTGGCATATGATAATGAAGAAAAGAAAAAGTCCATGCTCTTACAGAGCTTGCACTCTAGTTGAGGACATTAAAAAAAAAAAACCAACTAAATAAGTAAATTGGATGGCACGTTAAACAGTAGTAAGTACAAAGAAGATAAATAAAACAGATAAGGCAAACTGGAAACGTCGAATTTTTATTGTTGGCTGGTTGATTGGCTTTGCAGAGTTTTATTTAAAGCTATGACTAAAGGGTCCGCAACTGAGTGAAGATGAAGGAGGTAAGAGAGCTGGTCATGTATCTGTAGGGGAAAAGAGTATTTCCCGTAGAGGGAAACGCAACTTCCAAAGACCTGAGAGATCAGCACGACCAGTATATTTCAGTCCTAACAAGGAGGTTGGTAGGTCTGGGGCAGAATGAGCAAGATAAATAGAAAATAAGATCAGATAGGAGATAACTAGGCCAAACCATATAGAATATTAAAAGGCATGGTGAGAACTTTGGATTTTACTCTGAGTGAAGTGGGAAGTTACTGCAGGGGTATGTGCACGCTGGCTGTTGAATTGAGAATAGACCCAAAATCGGCAAGGGTAGAATTGAGGAAATCAGGAAGCTATTGCAATATCTAGATAAAAGATGACAGTGGCTTGAATCAAAATAGTTGAAGGGAGCATGGTATAAATTGTGGGATTGGGATATACTCTGATAATTGAATCCCTGTCTCTTGGTAATGGATCAAATGTGGGGTATCAGAGTAAGAGAGGGGTCATTAATGACACCAGAGTGTTTTGCCTAAGTACACAGAATGGAATGGCCATTTAATGATATGTGGTATCATTCAGAATATTAAACACTGTTCTGGAGTCAAATTATAATAATTTCTGGCATAGAATTCTATATAATGCAAAGTCTTCCTGCAGCCGAGCCAGGAGAGCTTGGGTATATGTAGCAGAAGCAGCTTTTTATTAAACATTTTCAAGTGACTCTCCTCTGATCCTATTCTGAGATATTGAAAGCAGCACTCTATACTGATTTTATTGCTTACAACTGGCCCTATGGAATATTACTGTGAATCAAAACCTGGGCAAACATTTAATAAAGAAAGAAAGAAAATTTCTGTGTCCATAAAATATGTGTGTGTGTATTTATACATATTTTTCCTCCCGAACAATATATTACTTAAGACTTAACAGTAATACTTTGATACTTGGTAAGTTAAAAAATGGTTTCAACTTATTTCCAAATTGTCCGGGATATTTAAGGAAGCCAAGTTCTTTTAAATTGGACAGTCACTCTTTTTAGGTTAAAGAAAAATAATTCTTTCACTTAAGACCATCACTACACACACACACACACACACACACATATATCTGAATACCCAAATCAGTGCACATACACAAAAAGAAGCACACAGAGAAGTGCATGTAACATCTGAAAAACACTGGTTAAGTCTGCTGTGTAAGCTATGAGTGCAGTCATCAAAAAAGTAAATGCTGAGAAGTTTTCTCCAGATCAAACCAGGGAAACACCTTTTTTTTAATCCCTAAAGACAAACAATGAAAGAAATGCTTCAAAACAGGACAGCAGAAAACCTCTGCAAAATTTAAAATCCTACTCAAATATGATTTATGGAAAAATATTTTAAAATTGGTCTTAACATCATCCCTTTGCTCTTTCATAAAAAATGCTGAAGTTTTAACATACAAAAGCATTAATTAAAAATAAATCCTACTTTCTACTTCCCAGGGATGCCTGATACCACATTTTAACTTGATTATACATGTAATTAAATGCAACAGGCTTTAGTTTATATTCTTAAAGCTCTGTGTTCTCACCAGAAACTGTAGGCAGGACTGAGCTTACACTCAACATAGTTTCTATGACAAAGTCTTGTACCAAACAGTTTTAGATACATTGTTTTCTAGAATGTTTTGTCGTTCAAATTCTGCAAGGCATCCTAACTTGTTCAACTTTGAATGGCAGTGGATTTATTAAAATTCACTACTTTCTCAAAAAGTAATTTCATATTAGTTTAGAATCCAGGTTGGAAAACAAAATGTCAATACGGCCATATAAAAATGGAAAAGGATTTATAATTTTTATGATTCAATTTTCTGTGGTTAGTTTTTAAAACAAGCTACATTATATTTGAAATATACTTGCGTATGTTGAGAAGTTTATGGTACTTTTTCACACTTATATGTATGAATTAAATAGAGAGGCATATACATATTATATTTATTTAAACATCTAAAAGCATTTGCATGACTTTGGCCCAAGCTTCTTGCTTTCTCTGACTCCACAGCTAGGTTTGGATTTGTAAGGGTTCAAAGTGTAGGGTCAGTACTTATTTAATATGAGTACTTAAGTCAATTTTTTATCCTTTGTGAGTCTCTGCTTTTTCAGCCATAGAAGATAATAATAATTTAATAGTGTTACAATATTGAATTTTACAATACAAATATAAACATATTGAAGGTGACTTAGAAAAATCTGAATATTTCAATAGAAACAAGACTCACTAGTTTAAATTGTTCTTTTTTCACTGGTTATCTCACTTTGGTTTGATCACACTTTAACCTCATTTAGGAAAAAAATTACTGTGCTTAATGGAGAAATGAGATAATGTAAGGCATTTTTCATGAGAACTCAAGTAAAATAGGATTTATTCCTATTATTGCCAAATGCCCTATATCTCTTGGCAAAGTTGTACAGTCTTGAATGATATAGTCCAGTTTGGCAGCTGGAACCAGAGCTCAAAACGGAAATGTGGGTAAAATATATTTTATATTTCTAATAAAAAATGAACCTTCCTATTTATAATTTGACAATGGCAATCCATCATGCCTCACCTCATCTAAAGCTTCTGTGGCACATCACAGTTTTAGGTCTTAGAAGTAATGATTAGGTGCAGCTGTAAAACACACTGATTCAAAATGAGAGGTTCATTAGTCACATAACAGGAGCAGCACCAAAGAATTGCACAATGAAATCTGGGATTTCCCTTTTGTCTACTTTTTTGGTACTCAATCTGTTTTGGCCTGAGGTCTGCATGTAGACAGATGCCCAGAATTGATTTTTCTGCACCCTAATGATTCCCTTTCCCCTCTTTGCATTAAATTGATTGAGGTGGACAATGACTGTGCTGATATTCTAAATGGACTGTGACTCCCTCATGGCATACCTGAATCAAGGAGAAATACAATTTGGAGCATTATTTTTTTCCACACTGGCTCTTTTGTCTGTGAGTGCCATGTGAATCCTGACCAATGTATGAGTAGTGCTGAAATTAACTTATTTCCCCCTTAAATCCTCTTCCATAGACTTAAGAAAATAGCACTGACTTGGGAACCATAAAACAAAATAGCCATGCCTAGTGAGTCTCATGTTTTCTAGATTACCTTTTCTTAGATATCTAAGAATAATTCCTCACATCCATCTAGTCTTCCTTTCTTGTAATAAACACCAGAGGTTTGGAACATAGCTATTGACAAGGCTGCGGCAGCTCTGACCACAGCTACAGGATATACCAACCACTGGCTGGAGGACCAGAGCTCAGAGGCTCACTTCAGAGGCATTGACATCATTTTTGGATTTAATCTTGAGAGCCCAGTGCTATCAGGACATCAAATTATAGTTATTGTCTTCCTAATAAAAATGCAGGTGACAACCGACCAGAAGAGGACTGTACTCTGTCACTATACTAGGTACGCAACAGGCAATGGATACATATTAGTGAAGCTGAGTCACTGAGATTACGACCAACATCACTTGATATTTTCAACTCTCTTAAACCTCTTATTCATTCTTTTCCCAAAATCTCCTTGCCTTTCCTCCTGTCATTAACCTTCTTTTCTAGACCCATCATATTCTCATTCTAACTGCAACTATCGACCTTCCTGGTCTCTTTAACCCTGAAAGCGATTGAAATCTCAACATGAGATTTATTATATTGTTTTTTGTGCTTTCTAGTTTACTGAGAAGAAGACCTACCATTTCTGTTCTTTTAAATAAATGACAAAAGAGCATCTCAAAATTATGCTTAAAGATATTTCAAGATCAATATGACGTGTTCATTCATAATATTAAGATTTGGGTTTCCCTTAAAATATATTCCTTATTTTTCATTTCCATTCACAGTGATAACCTTTTCCACCTCCTACTGCATTACCTTACTAATGGGTATCTCCTTCATTGGTCCTTAAAATAAACTTGAATTTTTTGTGTCTCTGAGAAAACCTTTAAATGACACTCTATTCACTATAGCTGTCTTCAAACTAGGAAAAAAGCTTCCTATAATGTTTGTAAAAAGATACTCAAGCATGGTAGGCTCATGCTATTTCAAGTGTGGTCTAGGGACCAGTAGCCTGAGTCACTTGGGACCTTGTTAAAATGCAACCTCCTGGGTTCCATGTCAGATCTCTTTATCCGGATATATAGAACATTCTCTGGGCATTCCATTAAGTTTTACTCTCCATATGTAAATCTATAAACTAAGAAACCCATTCTTACTAATATTTAGTGTATGGATTGATACACTGATATTGGAAGCCTCTCTCAGATCATTTGCTGCATATGCTATTTCGAAAGAAAGTCAGAATTTGATTAAGCTCAACCTTTCCTTCAGTTTTACCTAACATATTTGAGTTTCCTTGTACAATGATATGTAGACTCAAGAATTATTTAATCTAGAGTAGTGTAAATCAATCTTCAACAAATATATGGCTTGAAAATTATAAACATGAACTGATTATAAGACCAAGTATGAAAACACAAGTGAACGAGAAATTGGCAAAGCCGATTCTACTCTTCCTATTATGAATTTGTTTCATTCATATTGTGGTGGGGTCCTGGGGAATAATAATTTAGCAATATCCAAAGCCAATTCTATTCTTTCTATTATGAATTTGTTTGATTCATATTGCGGTGGGGTCCAGGGGAATAATAATTTAGCAATGTCTGATAAGAAATTGGCCCAAAAAAGAAATTATTGAGAATTATTTGAATTGATTCACCTAAGCTAATACTGGCATAAGTCTACTTTGTACTTTGAGTTTTGCTTTGACCAAATCCTAACCTTCCCTCAACATATATGGACTGAACAGACTGAGGGAGCCCCTCAATATCAATTTGTATATCAAATGTTAGTAACATGATGTATTTATTTTCTCCAGGTTTATGGTGAGCAAGACATTTTAGAACTAAAGATTTCCCTACTGAAGACAAACCTCTACTTCTTTTTCAGCAATGTTAAAAGTTGTAACCAACCATCATGACAAACTTTCACGTAATTGATGCATTTTACCATTAAATTATTTTGTTGTCTTTTTATAAAAATAGGCACTTATAAGGTCCAAACTTCCTTGAGATAACTCCTGAGAGTACCTACCATGGGGATGACAGAGTACAGGCTCTTATTGAGGTTTTATTACTTTGGGAAAGATTTATCAAGTATGTAGAATGTATATGCTTTGTATAATGCATCAGATGAAGAGTTCTAACTAACTTCCAAAATGCCTCAGAGTTATTAATAGAAAAAACTTGTTTGTGGTGAATTTTTAAAGTTAAACGCTTGAGTTCAGAAATAGGTCTTATTTTCAATATCTTAAGATCATTTTTTTCTATTACTATTTCTTCTGGTTGTCTCCTTTATTTCATTTGTGAAGTGAGAGTAAGTTCAACTGCCTGATCTAAACAAATAACACAAGCAATGAGTCAGACAGCAATCAAAGTACTTATACAACAGAAAAGTAATGTAGTTGCAATGACAGAAGAAATCACGCTGTAAACTAAATCGCAGACAGCTTTGTAAGGGAATCGAATTTGTGTTCATGGAAACAGATATCTTGTTGATAAAAGAATTATGACATATGGCATTCCATTCTTCTTATAAAATGCTATTAAAAATATCATATATTTGATCATCCTAATTATTGCAAGTAATAGCACCCTAGTCCAGCTTATTTTAGCATTAGAATTCAGAGTATGCTAATGTTTTATGACATGTTACAACACATTCCAGGAACTTTTGTAAAATTAATGAGTATTCATACAATTAGGCATATATTAAGAACAATGGCACTGTTACTTAAGGATTTCAAAATGTGGCCCTCTAGGAAAAAAATTCTCACTGCAGAGACAGAATTTCAGCCACAAAAACGAGATAGTGTTTTTTATTGAGCAATAATTGGTACATATTTTTTAAAAATATAAGCATATATAGGGGCGCCTGGATGGCTCAGTTAGGCAGCCAACTTTGGCTCAGGTCATAATCTCGTGGTTGGTGAGTTTGAGCCCCGAATCAGGCTCTGTGCTGACAGATGGGAGCCTGGAGCCTGCTTCAAATTCTGTGTCTCCCTCTCTTTCTGCCTCTCACCCGCTCATAGTCTGTGTCTCTCTCTCAAAAATAAATAAACATTAAAAAAATTTTAAATAGGGGCGCCTGGATGGCTCAGTCAGTTAAGCGTGCAACTTGGGCTCAGGTTCTCACAGTTGTGGGTTCGAGTCCTGCATCAGGCTCTGTGCTGACAGCTCAGAGCCTGGAGCCTGCTTCAGATTCTGTATCTCTCTCTCTCTCTCTCTCAGACCCTCCCCTGATCTCACACACACACACATACACTCTCTCTCCCTCTCTCTCTCTCTCTCTCAAAAATAAATAAATAAATAATTAAAAAAAAAAGAAAAAGAAAAAATTTAAATATAAACACTCATTTTCATTTTAATAAAAGATCCACACATTTTTTGACAATCCCTTTAAACTGAGATTGTGAAAAGTGTACCATGTATCACTTCAACTATAATAATGTGCAATTTTAAACTATAAATGGATGAACCACAAGACAGAAATATAAAGTATAAGTTGAAAACCAAGTGCAGTGAGCCATGTGGCATACTGCAGGACACACAGCGCAAAGTGAGCGAAAGCATGTTAAAAATGAAATTAATTCTTATTCATGAGTTTAACCCTAAAGGGATTACTCCTTCAAGCTTGTATATCAGTGTTCTTTCTTCCATCAAAATATCTTCAGTTCATCTTAAAGTCAAAGATATTTTACACTATGCCTATATTATACAGTTTATGTGTAAAACACAAAACATACATGTAGTGAAGACCTTTCAATTACTGCAAAGCAGCAGCAGCAACAACAACAGTAGTAGTAAATGTACTTTTGACTTCATCTCCAGAACACTGCCCAGGCTTAGATCCAGAGTTAATTATCTTCATGGCTTTGAAAGTACATGTAAGAGGCCTATGGCAGTGACCTTATTGTAAGATAATCAAATGGAGGTGAGGGCATATGAACCATAGCTGAAAGCCTATTTCTTCAGATGAATCATTTTCAAAGTTTGCAACCTCTACTCCTCACACAGATTTTTAAAAAATGCCTTCAAAGAATGTAATTTCTAAGACATGTGTATGTTGGGATGACCCTGCACATACTTATCAACATCAAAGCATCTTATATAACTATAAATTTTTAGTAAACATGGTCCCTTGAAGATAAATATTCAAAGAGTATTAGCTAATGTTACCCAGAACTGTAATTAAAATTGTATGAGGATATATTGACAATTTCTGGTATTTCTATGGTCATCAACAAACAAACCAATTCCATCTCATGTTCTCAACAAAGCCATTGCTTTCCTTTGCTGAGCCTTGTCCTCTAATTAAAATAACCCTCAGGGAATTGGTGTTTCCTAAGGGACTGATGCCTATAGGAGCAAATTAAAAACAGGACGGACATATCCACGAACTCTAGGTGTGAATTACTTCCCTTCATGTTATGTCAGTATCAGTCCTATTGTTATCCCCAATGTTGAATTCCATTTGATGGCTCTACAAGTCATAAACAACATCTTGATTTGTGGAATTATCTTATTTTTACCTAAGGGCAAACTTATTGGACTTTCCCACTTTTACGGGTAACAACATTTTTCTAGAAGAACCTTTGCCTTTTTTATTCTTAAATAGTTTATCGTCAAGTTGCTTTCCATATAACACCCAGTGCTCATCCCAGCAAGTGCCCCTCTCCATGCCCATCACCTTCCTTCCCCTCCCCACAAACCCCATCAGCCCTCAGTTTGTTCTCAGCATTCAAGAGTCTCTCATGGTTTGCCTCCCTCCCTCTCCCCCACTATTTTTCCCCTTCTTCTCCCCCAAGGTCCTCCGTTAAGTTCCTCCTAATCCTCCTATATGTGCAAACATATGGTATTTGTCCTTCTCTGCCTGATTTATTTTTCTCAGCATAACACCCTCATGTTCCTTCCATTTTGCTACACATGGCCAGATTTCATTCTTTCTCATTGCCATGCAGTATTCCATTATATAGATAAACCACATCTTCTTGATCCATTCATCAGTTGATGGACACTTAGGCTCTTTCCATGTTTTGGCTATTGTTGAGAGTGCTGCTATTAACATTGGGGTACATGTGCCCCTATGCATCAGCACTCCTGTAGCCCTCTGCCTCTTTAAATAGGTCTTCTTACATGTTCTTCTTATATGCCATCCATTCTTCAGTTGATTAGGTCATGTATATTTTCAGCTCAAATTCTTAGTACCCCACTGGAGTGTCCCTAAATCATTATGGACAGGTTTTGTTGTCTCTTTTACAGTCAAAATAATTTATTATTTATATCACATTTAAGAATATATTAGTTGCCAAGAGGTTCTGAAGTGTCTATAATGTTATAGTAACAGAGCTGTTTCTATATATTAAAGCAGGAGGAACAATGTATTATAATTAATTGAGTCTCAAGCACAACTTTTATGGATTAGTCTCAAAATTACTTTTTTGTTTCACCTGAATACGTAAGAAGTAAACACTGAAGCACTGTAATACAATGCTATGATCGTTACAATTCACTTTTGGATAGGTAATGACACTTTTGACTCATGAGCAGGCAGAAAGAGCCAAGTACCTTATTTATAATATAAATAACTTGTTTTGACATATTTAGCTATAGGTGGAAAATGCACATATACATAAAAATATTCTGTATTAAAATAGAAAATATATGACCAGAAAAACAGGATCCATACTACCTGATTTTTCATATGGAAGTGGCAGTATATTTATTAATCAATTGTGATACTGAACGTATTTAAATATGTTAAGTTTTAAACACATGATAAATATATAGCTCTTATTGTTTGATGATACATTTTTTAATATTCCTAACTTACAACTAAATTTTTATATTAATATCAAGGGAAAGAAATGCCAAATACAGCGTTTACAGACACTCAGTGAATCCTTTGCTAATGATAAACACATGGAGAAAATAAGTAAAAGTATTATTTAGCTAAAATCATAGATAGGTCTATGATATCTTGAACATAATAAAAAAATAAGTCCATGTGATAGGCATCAGAGCAAAGTTCTTCATCTTTCATAATATTTAATACATTTGACATAAAAAGCACCTAATTCAATTAGGCTTTCATTTCTAGGGTTGTTCAAAGCTATGGTAAGGCTGCAATAAAACAGCTCTAAATACTGTTTTAAATCTTTTGGCACCAAAATCATAAAGTGCAGTCACTATTTTTCTTGATATTCAGAAGAAAAGGGCTAACTATGCTCATAATGGTAAAAACAAGTGGAAAACAAAGCAACACTAAATGGTGAAGTAGAAAGGCATTCTTGGCCCTCAAAGAAGGTTAAAAACAACTTTTGAAAATATTCTGGTGTTTCATTTTGCTGACATAGCAAGGCGAACATTTTTTAAGTGAGAATCTGAGACATTGGGAAAATACTATCACAGGAACAGCAGCTACTGCCTCTGACCAGCAGCTGTTTTCTGCGTAGTGGCCATAGGCGATGGAACTGGTTACACTTCTTTGGGGCTCTGCATAAGTGGGGATGAGTAACTCACACCTAGAGCACAGCAGGGATGTGTCATTCCTGTTTTTCAGTTGCTATTAAAGGCAACAGTCCTACAGGAAACACCAATTACCTGAGGATTTTTTGTTACTAGTATAAGATCCAAAAGAGGAAGGAAATTGCCTTATAAGGAACATAAGCAGGGACCTGGCTGGATGGTGCCTGTGGAAGGTCCCCAAGCATGAGAGGTAGGGAAGGGGACAATGCTGTGGTCTGTGACAGGTGGGTATGATTACTGGCTATGAGTTGTCTCAAGATTGCACAAAGCTAAATGTACTACCCTCACTCAGTACTTGCCATCAAAAGACACTTTCCAGAAAATCTGTGAAAAGATACCATTTTGTGCACAGGTAGGCCCAGAGCAGAAGGAAATGTGAGGCAGTAGTCACAAACTCACAGATCCAGGACAGGGCTCCAAATTTTCTCAGGCCATGAAATGAGAGCTTTGTGCCATATATATATATGTATATATATATATATATATACATATATATACACACACACACACACACACACACATACACATGTATATAACTAATGGTATAGGGTGGTATGTTTTATCTCCAGTTTTGTGCGTGCTGGATCTATGTTAATTTAACACAATATCCATAAGAACACTCATATTATTTACAGAGATATAATAAAATAGCATCTCAACAAACACTTGTTAACACAATATAATCAAAAGAATATAAACATCGGCAATGCCTTTTTCTTCTTCAGAGATAGCAGTTGGACTTAATCATTAAGCATCTAGGTTTTGGAAGTGATGGTCTTCTCTACTTACTAGCTTTGTGATCTTTGCCCAATTCCTTCACTTCTCTGTGTCTCACCCTCACTATAAAATGCTCATACTTGTGGTAGGCAGAATTATTCTTCCCCTCCCCCAAGACATCCCAATTCCTGAAACCTATGAATATTTTATGTTACATGGCAAGGGGGAATTAAGGTTCCCAATAGGGAGATTATCCTGGAATATCCAGAAGGGCCTGAGGTAATGGCAAGTATCTTTAAAGCGCAAGAGGGAAACAGAAGGAGAGGTGAGATCTTCAGAGAGATTTAAAGATACTAGACAGCTGCCTTTGAATAAGAAAAGAGGTTTCATGAGCTAAGGATTATGAGTGGTCTCTAGAAGCTGGAAAAGGCAAAGAAATGTATTATTTCCCAGAGCCTCAACAGTGAACAGAGTCCTGTAATAACCTTGATTATAGCATTGTAAGCCCCTTTTTAGACCTGTGACCTCCAGAATTCGAAGATCATAAATGTGTGTTGTTTAAGTGATTTTCTGGTAATTTGTTACTGCAGCAACATGAAAATAATGCAGTAGTAATGGGTTCATCATTAGGATTCTGAGAGAAACAATGTATGTAAAGCATATATAAAAGGGTTGGACCCATTGTTATTACTGACTGGCTCAGGTTAAAAATGGCATATGCTTCATGAAGAAAGTGAACCTTGATAGATGGACATAATTTGGTGGTAGATAATATCACAATATAAGAAAAATCCTAGGACTAAAAACATACTTTGAGCAGTGAGGAGAATATACTGTTTCAAGAGATATGACATAAACTTGGAATACTTTAATGGAACCAATAAATGGAGGCCTTGAAATACAAAAGAACTGAAATTTAATATGGTGATAAAGTGAAAGATAAAAGCTCTTGAGCACTGGAATGACACATTTAGAAAAATGAAAAACTTGGTAGAGGAAGGGAAAGAGGAAAACAATGAAAATCACTTTAGAGAGCATTTCAGTCTTTGAAGCAAAAAAAAAAAAATCAGGAAGGTAGTTTGGTGATGAAGAACAAAGATATTTTAATTAAATCATATGCTTGATTACAAAATACCACTCATTAGAAGTCACTACATTCCAAGCTCCCATTATCTCTTACATGGGCTACTTTAATACCTCTCTACTGGTCTTTCTACTTCTCCTCTTTTTCCTAACTTAGCCTTGTTTTCCCCAAAAGTAGAGGCAGAACAAAAGTTTACATGTTTCTCTTGTATTATAAAGTGCAATTCCAAGGAATGGGAAATGAAGGAAGAGGAAGGTGAGGCAGAGAAAGAGAAAGAGCCAATAGCGGGATGCATCGCACATGCTGGCCATGGACTGCCATCAACCACAATGGATTACCATTCTTTCAAGATAACCATTTAAGAGACCTCATGAGCAACTCTTTCTCAAGACAATTTGTCCTGAGGAAGGAAGGGAGAAAAATCTGTCCGCATGCTCTCTTCTCCTAAAGGTCAAGATATGTCCTGCACTGTTAACCTCACTACAACTCCAGATCATGCTTACAGTGGTAAGATCTTACACCTCAATAACTTCAGTTGAAGCCCTAAAATGGAAGGTGAGAGGTACAAGGCACAAAGCACAAAGTATCTGGAGAGGTGATGTCACATCATTCCCACATTAATTTGGAAGCCATGGTGACAAAGTGAAACTCATGGTCAGTGGCCTCTGAGAGAGGTGCAGCTGAGAGTACCTCATGAGTCACATTAGAGAAATATGATATACTTCTGTGCCGTGTTCACATAGCATGTGGAACAATCACTTTAGAAGCTAAAGACTGTGTCAATCTCCAATAGTTCACTATCACATTTAAGAGACAATTCAAACTCTACCATAACACCCAGCATCTCTCCAACCTCATTCCTGCTTCACCTACTTTGCTTCAACTGTGCTGGTCTTCTTCGTATTAATCAAACACACTTTTTCTTTTCCTTTTCAGCAGTGGGACACTTAGGAAAGGTGTTTCGTTTCCCAGAAATATCCTTCTCTAAGGACTTAAATGGCACTCCTTCTCAGCTCATTTGGTGTTTTCCCAAATGGTATCTAAGAGACACCTTCCCTCAAGTACCACCTCTTTTCCACAATATTTTATTTTCAATTACCTATCTTTAGTTTATGTTATAGTACTCTTCAATACCTGAAAGTATAGTATGTATTCAATTATTTACTACTGTGGAGTCTGCTCTTCTCCACTCAAATGCAAAGTTCGTAAAGTTGGAATTTATTTGTCTTGTCTCTTAGTATTTTACCATCATCTGGAACACAGTTAGCACTCAGTAGATATCTGCTGAATGAGTTAATAAATACTGTTTTTACATTAACAAAAAGAAAAAAACAGAGTGAAAGGAATTGCGATTTATTAAATGGTCACCATATAAATTATTATTTAAACCAGGACACTGAAGAGAACGTTAATACTTCTTAAGTACCTATTATGTAATTAATCATATAATGCATTGTCCAAACTGGCAGAATGTAAGAAGATACTATCCTATCAATAATTACACTCAAATAGCATACGTATAGTTGTCCTTGTGTCCCGAGTACTCTGTCAGTGGTTGAAATATAACTTTGCCTCCTGATGTATATAGTATTTGACTTTTTTCTCTGTAAAATTACCTCGCCTATCATCTTGACTAAAGAAAGATCATTTTCATTCATCGTTGGCAGGAATTAAAGTTAATCCCTGCCTAAGAGATCTAAGAGGAAAAGAGATTCCTCTTCATCTGAAAACATTCATGCCATGCCAAGTTCTGAACGTATCTTTATTCATTACCCTGTGCTCCACCTTAACCCCATCAGTAGAATTTTGAAATACACTTTATAATTAATTTTATAGGGAGATATATGCTGTATATGACCTGAAAAAATAAATACTGGCAATAAGCTCATGACATTTTTCAATTTCTCTAATGTTATATTATCTCTATAATAGATAAAATATTGGATAAGTAGAAATGAAATATTGATTTCATTAACATTTTAAGCTGTGAATATTCATTAACTAAAATATATCTAAGAGAATAAATATTTTTAATGACATTTTTAAGTTTATCCATTTTCAGAGAGAGTGTGGGTAGAGCTGGGGTGGAGAAAGAGAGAGAGTGAGAAAGAAAGAGACAGAGAGAATCTCAGGCAGGCTCTGCACTGCCAACACAGAGCTTGACATCCAATGTGGGGCTCGAACTCATCAAGTCATGAAATCATGACCTGAGAGGAAACCAAGAGTTGGACGCTAACCAACTGAGCCACTCAGGCACCCCAATAATTATTTTTTTTAGTTATAAGCCTAAAACATCTGGAATGGGAAAAGGAAAATAAGATATAAAGTAATGTATATAGTATATCTATAAACCAATTTTTGAGAAACTATGTTGATAACAGAAACAAAGAATGAAGTTCTCATTTCCAAACTATTTGTGCTTCAAATAATTTTGTATTTTCTTTGGCAATAGCATTTATAAAATTACCTTAAATTTATATACACTTACTGGTTTCAAAGCCCCATGTTGTTTCATATGGTTCTTATACACAAAAATATCCTTATGTTGCATAATGTTGGTGTGGTTATTTTTATTTTATAGATTAAGGTGCTAGTTCTCAGTGACATATCCAAGGTCAAAAGGGCTTAATGTAGGACTTAAGCACAAGCTACCTAAATTCATATTCCTTCTATTTCTTCAAAGTAAGCCTTTAGTTCTTAACTTTAGGAGTACCAAAAAGCTGTAAAAAAAAAAAAAAAATTGAACCTCACTGCTTCTTGTTTATCATGTAGTTGTGAATTTCAGAGGAAGCTGTCAAATTTAGAGGCAGTAGAAGAACAAGTGACATAAAGGTAGTTTAAAAAAAAAATATATATATATATATAATTAAAAACAAACATGATCCTATTAAGCAGTCTTTGACTGTAACAAGATGGGGAGAGAAAAATAAATGCCTTCGTTATTTAGCGTTATTTAAAAATGTGACTCCTCTTCCAAGTGATTAAATTAGTAAAAATCATACTCTTTTTCTATTGCCTCAATTTTATTTCCATTAAAGAGAAGTAAATTAAATAGTGTTTTTCCCAAGAAAATACACATACCTATTATAACAAAAATTTCAATCCAAATCATTATATAGCATTATATAATAGCTTGATGTGTTGACAGCATTATGTTCTAAGAACTCCTAACCTGTCCAACAGATAAAACTCTCAGATGCATGACCTGGAAACTCTATATTCATTTCACTTGGTTTTTTTTGTTTGTATGTTTTTTACAATTTTACTGAGAAACAACTGCTATACTTCATAGTATCAATTAAGATGTACAGCAGGATGGCTTGATTTGCACATATTGAAAATTATTACCGCAAGAGGCTCAGCTAATATCCATCTTCTCATACAGATAACAATAAAAAGAAAGGAGAAAGATTTTTCTCCATGTGATGAGAACTCTTATGATTTACTTCCTTAACATCTTTCCTATGTATCACACAGCTGTGTTAGCTATAGTCATCATGTCGTACACTATTACATCTCCAGCTTTTATTTATCTTATAACTGCAAGTTTGTGCCTTCTGGCCACCTTCCTCCCATTCCCCTCCCACCCCTGTCTCTGGTAACCTTAAGTCTGATCTTTTTCTTTTCTGAGTTTTTTATTTTTTTTTCTTTTTTTTTAAATGTTTTATTTATTTCTAGGAGAGAGAGAGACAGCGTGAGCAGGGGAGGGTCAGAGAGAGAGGGAGTGACAGACTGAAACAGGCTCCAGGCTCTGAACTGGCAGTCAGCACAGAGCCCGACGCGGGGCCGAACCCACGAACCGCGAGATCATGACCCAAGCGAAAGTCGGACACCCAACCGACTAAGCCACCCAGGCGCCCCACTCTGAGTTTTTTAAAAAAATTTTATATTCCACTTATCAGTGAGATCACAGAATGTTTTGTCTTTTTTCATCTATCATAATGCCTTCAAGGTACATCCATACTTTTGCAAATGTCAGGACTTCTTTTTTTATGACTCAATAATACTCCATTGTGTGTTTGCTTTATCCCTTCAATCTGCTGGAGGACACTTAGGTTGCTTCCATGTCTTGGCTTATTATAAATGCTGCTGCTATGAACATCTGGGGGTGGAGATATCTTTCCAAGTTAGTTTTTTTTTGTTTTTACCTTTGGGTATATGCTCAGAAGTGGAACTGCTGGATGGAATAGTAGTTCTATTTTTAATTTTTTGAGGATCCTTCATACTATTTTCCATAGTGGCTGCACCAATTTACTATCTCATCAACAGTGTAGGAGGGCTCCCTTTTCTCCACATCCATGCCAGCATTTGTTATCTCTGGTGTCTTTTTTCTTCTCATAGAAAATTCACATTTCCTTTCAGCTGAAAAGGAAAACCTTTGTGCGTGTCACTTGTACTTGCAATGATTGCCAGAAGACTTGGAGGTTGCTATTAATAAGGATCCCTGCTGTTACTGCACTTCATGATTTATCACCCTCACATCTAAGTGGGAGGAGGTCAGATCAGACAGAGGAAGACATTCACTCAAAGGTGGCATTTCTCCTTCCACAGCCAGGGCTTTAGAGCAGTAATTCATACTTAATTAATGGCTGTCTTTTGTGTCATGATTTTGTTCATTTAGGTTTTCAATGCAAACTGCTACTTCCTAATATATTTCTTGAATAATATTACCATTAAGGTTAGAAGTGTACTTCTGCCAGTAAAAGTCCTGACTCCTCTCCCTGATGGAAGAAATCAGCTACTATGTCAAGGTTTGTTCAAAGGATGAAGGTCAAGACATTTTATGATTTAAAACTGTGCTACATATTAGTGCCTTTCCAAATTCTAATTTATAGTCAATGACATTTGTTTACCTATTCTCTTTCATTAACATTTATGAAAGCATACAAATATTTTACAGCCCTAATAGATGAGATACTTAGCAATGCTTTATTGACTTTCATTATCTTTACAAGGCAGCTCAATAATAAATAGTTGAAGTATTCAGAATGTAACCCCAGACCTACTTTTACTGATACTGTGTTTCACTATCTCTTAAACCTGAAATTTATAGCAAGTGGAAATAAATTTATCATCCACTGGGAATATTCATCTAGGTCTGAGAGATCAAATTTATATTCTGCATGTTCTCTAAGTATCTCATCAATTTGGGGATGGGTTCAAAGGAGAGCAATGCTTCTCTGAAACTACCAATAATTAAAAATAAACATTTCCCTCCCTTTTGTAATCTAATATTATCCATGCTGGTTTCAGATTTTGGTTTTAGTTATGGTATTTTAATGTATCCCTCTTAGTATATAATGTGGCTTCTTTTTAAGGTATAGTTTGTTCTGGAAACTGTCATTTTACTGAAGACAAACTCTAACAGGATCGCAAGAAGACTAAGTACAAAATGTTATGAAAACTCCCATCTCTTGCAACACACACAGTTTTATTAATCAAAAGATCTGTCTGCCCAATTCTATGCTATGGTCACCAACATGGTATATCACTTAACTGGAATTAAAATAAAAAGTTAAAAAAATTAAGTCTTAGATTAAAGTAACGAATGGTAGAATATTTCTTAAGTTAAAAAACTTAGAACATATTGCTAACTTTTGATAGCACCTACCACATTCATCCCCAAGCAACCACTTGAAATGTAAGCCAGTTGTCAGACATTTAATATAGATGAGAAAAACATGGCCTAATGCTAATATAACACTTTGGACGTTCTTAGCCTATTTCTTTTGAGAGATGCCTCGATTTTTAAGGAACCTAAGACTAAGTCACACAGCTTTCATGGAAATTTAACATCTCCTAACTTTTCACATACTATGTTGGGAGCTACAGATTCAAGTTTTTAATATAATAAAAATCCTGTTAATAGTTTAGAAGGAGAGTTCTTTTTTATCCTTAATATAACTTACCTGTTGCATTACAGTTAAGCCCTATATTCATACTGATTCATGTACCAAAACATGTGGCAACAAACTTATAAAGTCTTTTCCTGGGGCGCCTGGGTGGCTTAGTCGGTTAAGCGTCCGACTTTCGCTTAGGTCATGATCTCGCGGTTCGTGGGTTCGAGCCCCGCATTGGGCTCTGTGCTGACTGCCAGATCAGAGCCTGGAGCCTATTTCAGAGTCTGTGTCTCCCTCTCTCTCTCTCTGACCCTCCCCTGCTCACGCTGTCACTCTCTCTCTCCTAGAAATAAATAAAAATATTAAAAATACAATGTCTTTTCCTAACATCAAGAGATTGTCTCATGGATGGTTATGCACTTGTTTTCATTTAAAATAAATAGCTAAAAATAATAAAAATATAAGTAACTAATATGTGTTTGTATCAAGTTTTATGATACCCTATTTACTTGACTTTTTTACTTGAACTTTTAATTAACTGAAAAATGTATTCCCTTGGTATATTCAAATTGTTGCATGTGTTCTTTTGACTATGAATATTTATTTTGTATTAATTACAAAATTACAGAAAAGTTGCAAAGATTCTATTGAGAGTTCTCATATAACTTTTACACAATTTTCCCTAAAGTTAACATCTTATAATGGCACGTTTATCAAAACTAAGAAACTAACGTTAGTATATATTCTTATTAACTGGATTGTAGATTTCACCAGTTTTTCCACTAATATCCTTTTACTGTTTCAAGATCCAATCTAGTATTTCCTCACTGCATTTAGGTGTCATGTCTCCTCAGGACACTCGAGGCTGTGACGATCCCTTGGGACGGAAAGCCTTCTCATCTCAGCATGTAAGGAGTAGATTGCTTCAGTATGACATCACTAGGGGTGTTAAACTTGATCATTTGGTTAGGGTGGTGGTCATCTGCTGGATTCTGCACCGTAAAATAATGATTTTTCCTTACTCTTATCCCATTATTTGGAAATGAGTCATTAAGTTCACCCCATATTCTCAAGGTTAGTTAAACTCTACATTCTGGAAGTGGGGAGTCATAAAGAATGTGTCCTTTCTCCCCTGCCCTTGTATTTAAAATACAATTTTATTATCACCACTGCATCATGTCAGTGGTGTCCAGTTTCCAGAGATGAATATCATTCACCAACATGTAATATAAATTACACAGCAATTTGGAGTGGATTTTTTATTGATGGTCTTACTAACTAATGGTCTCTTAAGCTTTCTATATGAGAAAAGAAACAGATTTTCTCCTTTAGAAATGACTAGTTTTCATATTTTAATGAAAAGAGATTGCATCCAAAAGTGAGAATCTAAAATACTTTTAGCAGATTTGATTTTGCAATGAGAAAATCATATTATACCGAGTAAACATTTTATAGTGGCTTATGCCTTTAGCAAACCTTAAAATCATTTTCATTAATTGTTCTTAAAGATATCCTATGAGCTAGGCCTAGTGATAAATACAAAGAAGAACACTTGGTCAATTCTCTAAGTCTAGATGAATTTACTAATGATTCCAAACCTATCTCTCTCCCTTAAGTAGGCTTAAATGAAAAATAAAGAGAATTTAGGAACACTGAAATACAAAGAAATTTAGTAAAATTCTTAAAAGGTGTTAATATACTTATTATTAGAATCCAAATTATACAAAAAAAAAAGACAATCTACCTGTAAGAAAGTGATGACCTAGTATAGGTAGACAAATGCAGTAAACAAACAATAATCTTACAGTGGATATGTGCTGCTGTAAAAACAGAAAAGGGAGGCTTTTGTGGCACAAAGGGAGGAGGGTTTAATTCATCTGTCAGGCCACTGAAAACATCTTAGAATAAATGACATATACTCTGACCCTTGGCGGGGGCGGGGGGGGGGGCATTAATCAGCAAAATTGGGCAAGTAGAGATTCTTGGCAGAGAAAAGTATAGAAAAGTACATATGAAGACACAATGATATTTGCAGAACAGGCCACTTTCGGGGAAATACAAATAGTTTTCATAAAACAGAACATGTGGGGTTGTTGCAGACAAGGGGGCTGAGAAAATGACCAGGGGCTAAATCATGAATGTACTTATGCTATGTGAAGGAATTTATACTTTAACCTAAAGACTAAGAAAATCTAACGAGGGGAGTTTTATATAATTTTAATTTTAATTTTTTGAGAGAGAGAAAGGGAGGGTTCAAAGGAGAGGAAGAGAAAGAGAATCTTAAGGAGTCTCCATGCCCAATGCAGAACCCAATGCAGGGCTTGATCTCATGACTATGAGCCAAAATCAGAAGTCACCCAGGCATCCCTATAATTTGTATTTTTAAGCATAGTCTGGCATAGTGTCAAGACAGAGAGGCCACATACAATGTAACTGCAGTATAGAAAGTATGAGGGCTTGATTATAGCAATGAGAATAGAGGAAGATGAGTTATTTGCCAAATTGTTTAAAAGACAAAATTCAAGAGTGCCTGGGTGGCTCAGTCAGTTAGGCATCCAACTTTGGCTTGGGTTACGATCTCACGATTTGTGAGTTTGAGCCCTGCAATTGGGTTCTGTGCTGACAGCTCAGAGCCTGGAGCCTGCTTTGGATTCTATGCCTCCTTCTTCACTCTACTCCTTGCCACCGCAGCCGCCGCGGCCACCATCGCCTCCACCTTCTCCTCCTCCTCCTTCTTCTCTCTCTCTCTCTCAAAAATAAGTAAACATTTTTAAAAAAGACAAAACTGATAGGACTTGGGGAATTGATTAACTTTCCAGAGTGGAGATCAAATTTCCTTTAGGTAAAGCTCGGGTGGGAGGAGAATAAGATGAAGGTTGTTTCAGATAATGGAGGTAATCAGACAAAAGAAAAAAATATGGAAACATCACAAGTAAATGAAGGATAAACAAAATTCTACTAAACAATGAATGAGTCAATCAGGAAACTAAAGAGGAAATTTTAAAAAATACATGGAAACAAATGAAAATGAAAACATAACTGTCCAAAACTTTTGGGATGTTGCAAAAGTCTTCCTCATAGGGCAGGGGATAGCAATACAGGCTTACACTAAGAAGTAAGAAATATCTCAAAGAAACAACCCAACCTTATACTTAAAACAATTAAAGAAGAAGAACACACAAAATCTAAAGCCAGCAGAAAGAAGGAAATATGAAACATTGGAGCAGATATAAATGATATCAAAACAAAAACCAACAATGAAATCAGGAGCTGGTTCTTTGAGAAAAATACTAAAATTGATACACCTGTAGCCAGAGTTATCAAAAAGAAAAGAGAAAGGACCCAATAAGTAAAATCCCAAATGAGAGAGAACTAACAAACACCACCAAAGAAATACAGTTATAAGGGTTATTATGAAAAACTATATGCCAACTAATTTGACAGCTTGGAAGAAGTAAATTCCTAGAAAAATATAAACTACCAAAACTGAAACAGGAATAAATAGAAAACTTGAACAAATAACCAACAAGAGAATTTAATCAAAGATAAAAACAAAAAACAAAAAACAAAAAACTCCCAACAAACAGAAGTCTAGGACCAAATGGCTTCACGGGCAAATTCTACCATTTAAAGAAGATTTAATACCTATTCTTTTCAAAGTATTCCAAAAAATAGAAAAGAAGGAGAACTTCCAAACTCCTTCTATGAGGCCAGCTTTACACCAATACCAAAACCAAAACCAGATGAAGACTCCACCAAAAGAGAGAGAGAGAGAACTATAGGCCAAATCCCTGATGAATAAGTATGCAAATATTCTCAATGTAATACTAGCAATCCAAATCCAACATTCCATTAAAAATCATTCACTATGATAAAATGGGATTTATTCCTGGGATGCAAGTGCAGTTCAATATTTGCAAATCAATCAACATGATACACTACGTTAGTAAAAGAAAGGATAAGAATGCTATGATCTTCTCAATAGATGCAGATAAAGCATTTGACAAAGTAAAACAATGATTCATGATAAAAGCCCTCAATGAAGTAGGGACAGATGGAACATATCTTAATATAATAAAGGCCATATATGAAAAACCCACAGCTAATATCATCCTCAATGGGAAAAAACTGAAAGCTTTTCCTCTACAGTCAGGAACAAGACAGGGATGTCCACTCTTAACAATGTTATTTAACATAGTACTACAAGACTTAGTCACCACGATCAGACAACAAAAAGCGAAATAAAAGGCAACCAAAACAATACGGAAGATATCAAGATTTCACTATTTGCAGATGACATGATACTCTATAAAGAAAGCCCCAAAGACTCCACCCAAAACCTGCTAGAATGGATACACAAATTCAGTAAAGTTGCATGATACAAAATCAATGTACAGAAATCTGTTGCATTTCTATATACTAATAATGAACCAATAGAAAGAGAAATTAAGCAATCAACACATTTACAATTGCACCAAAAGCAATAAAATACCTAGGAATCAACCTAACCAAACAGGTAAAAGGCCTGTATTCTGAAAACTGTTAAGACACTGAAGAGAACACAAAGGAATGGAAAAGCATTGCATGTTCATGGATTAGAAAAACAAATACTGTTAAAATGTCTATACTACCAAAAGCAATCTACACATTTAAAGCAATCCCTATCAAAATGCCACCAACATTTTTCACAGAGCAAAAACAAATAATCCTAAAATTTGTGTGGAACCACATAAGACCCCAAATAGCTAAAACAACCTTGAAAAAGAGAGGCAAAGCTCGAGGCATCACAATTCTGGAATTCAAGCTATGTTATAAAGCTGTCCTGGCACAAAAAAACAGATACATAGATCAACATAATAGAAAGCTCAGAAATGAACCCACAACTATATGGTCAATTAATCTTCAACACAACAGGAAAGAATTTCCAGTGAGTAAAAGATAGTCTCCTCAACAAATGGTGTTGGAAAACTAGAGAGTGACAGGCAAAAGAATGAAACTAGACTACTTTCTTATGCTATACACAAAAATATATCAAAATGCATTTAAGACCTAAATGTGTGGTGTAAAACCATAAAAATCCTAGAAGAAGATTTACAGGAAGTTATTTCTTTGGCATCAGCCATAGCAACTTCTTTCTAAATAGGTCTCTTGAGGCAAGAGAAATAAAAGCAAAAATATAAACTATTGGAACTACACCAAAATAAAAAGCTTATGCACAGTGAAGGAAATAACCAAAAAAATCTAAAGGATAATCTACTGTGTAAGAGGAAATTCACAAATGACATATGTGATAAAGGATAAGCATCCAAAATATATTTTAAAAACCTCTAAAATTCGGCACCTCAAGGCATCCAATTAAAAATGGGCAGAAGACGGGGCACCTGGGTGGCTCAGTCAGTTAAGCATCCAACTTCGACTCAGGTCATGATCTCACAGTTCATGAGTTCAAGCCTCCCATCAGGCGTTGTGCTGACAGCTCAGAGCCTGGAGCCTGCTTTGGATTCTGTGTCTCCCTCTCTGTCTGTGTCCCTTTCTTGCTCACATTCTGCCTCTCTCTCTCCCAAACATGAATAAACTTCAAAAAAAAATTTTTTAAATAAATAATAAAAATGGGCAGAAGACATAAACAGATATTTCTCCAAAGAAGACATACAGATAGCAAACAGAAACATGAAAAGATGCTCAATATCACCCATCATCAGGGATATATAAAACAAGTCTACAATGAGAAATCGTCCCACACCTGTCAGAATGGTTGAAATCAACAAACAAGAAATAGGCATTGATGAGGATGTGGAGAAAGGGGAACACTCTTTTTTTTTTTAAGTTTTTTTAATATTTTATTTATTTCAGAGAGAGAGAGAGAGAGAGAGAGAGAGAGCATGAGCAGGGGAGGGTCAGAGAGAGAGGGAGATACAGAAACTGAAACAGGCTCCAAGCTCTGAGCTGGCAGTCAGCACAGAACCTGACGCGGGGCTCAAACCCATGAACTGTGAGATCATGACCTGAGCTGAAGTCAGACGCTTAACTGACTGAGCCACCCAGGTACCCCAAAAAGGGAACACTCTTATATTGTTGGTATGAATGCAGCCACTCTGGAAAACAGTAAGGAGGTTCCTCAAAAAGTTAAAAAGAGAACTACCCTGTTATCGAACAGTTGAACTGCTTGGTTATACCTAAAGGTTATACCTAAAGGTATAACCAAAGAATACAAAAATCCTAATTTGAGGGGAAACATGTACCCTGATGTTTATAACAGTAATACCTACAGTAACCAAATTATGGAAACAGCTAAAGTGTCCACCAACTGATGAAAAGATAAGGAAGATGTGGCACACACACACACACACACACACACAATATGGAACATTCCTCAATCATAAAAAAATGAAATCTTGCTATATGCAACAATATGGATGGAGACAGAGTATTAAGCTAAGTGAAATGTCAGAGAAAGCAAATACCATATGATTTCATTCATATGTGGATTTTAAGAAACATATCAAATAAGCAAAGGGAATGAGAGAGAGAAAGCAGCAAACCAAGAAAAAGACTCTTAATTACAGAGAACAAACTGGTGATTACAAGAGGGGAGATGGGTCGGGGGGACAGGTTAAACATGTGATGGGGATTAAGGAGCACACTTGTGATGAGCCCCAGATGATATATGGAAATGTAATTACACTGAGTTTTAACTAACTAGACTTTAAATAAAAACTAGAAAAAAAAAAAGGATATGGGAACAAAGAAACTGCAGTTTCTTTCCAGAAAATGGAATATTATTCAACACTAAAAAAAGAAGAGCTATCAAGTTGTGAAAAGCCATGGAAGAAGTTAAATGCATATCACTAAGTAAAAGAAGCAAACTCAAAAAGGATACATACTGTGTGGTTTCAACTATATGACCTTCTGTAAAAGGCAAAAACATGGAGACAGTGCCAGAGGTTGAGCTGGGGGAAGGATAAATAGGTAGAGCAGAGATAATTTTAGAGTGAAAACACTCTATTATTCTATTTCCATCCAAACCCATGGTATGTACATTAAGATTGAACCCTAAAGTAAACTCTGGACTCTGGAGGATTATGATGTATCAATAGGCTCATCCTTGGTAACAAATGTACCATTGTACCATTCTGGTGAGAAATGTTGATAATTGGGAAAGCTATGCCTGTGTGGGGGCAGGGATATTGGGAAATCTCTATATCTTCTTCTCAGTGAAGGTTCAACTTCATGCTATGAACCTGAAACTGCTCTGAAAAACAGTCCTTTTTTTAAAGTGATGTTAAAAGTATTATAATAGAAACCCTTCCCCTCTAAAAATATTTTATTACTTGTAAAATATAACTAGTGCAATCATGACACCTGAATAACTTATAAATTAAAAAATATTTTTGTCACAATTTTATATATTATTAATGTGGTATCTTTATTGATAATCAGATTTTTCTGCTCATATTTCTGCAAATTCATTTATTAGATTATCACAATTTGTACTTTCATACTTTGTTATTCATTAAGAAAGCTGAAAACAGTATCAGTCCCTTTTGGACAATGTAAAATTACATGTAACTTTTGATAATTTTTAATTCTGAGAAAGATCTGCCTTCTGATGCAACTGTTACTGGAGTTAAGAGTATTTTATAAGATACAACATTAAGATAAAGTCTGATTTGTTGTTTTGAAATATAAATTTTAGAACATCTAGAGGTACCGGTGATTCAACATGCAAAAAATTTCTAAAAAGATTTAATTCTGTAGAAATCAATGTAGTGAAAGTTTTAATTTAAGTGTAAAATTATACAATAGCATTTGATTATTTCCTCTCACATTTCTTATAACTTGTGGAGTCTGTGCAAGAAACTAGGTGTGGGTTTATAATTGGTACATAATTCAAAGGGCCTATTTATATAATCTTTCATTGAATCTTCAATTACAAAAAAATACTTTAAAAGCTTTCTTTTCTTTAACTAGTTCATCTGAAACCCATATGAAAACAATGTTCTTTTCTACTAAATGTGATGGTGTTTAAGTTTAATTTGTGTTTCTAAGCCTGTGTGTATTATGGGTGTCAGGATGGTTGAGTGGTCTAAAGCACCAGACTCAAGCTTTGCTTCTAAGCCCATGTATATTAATTTTGGAATCATACAGTGTTACCAAATTAGAGATTCTAAACTTTTGAACAATTCTGTTAACTCCATGATATACTTTATTGCAATGTCTACATATACCCTATTATTTTTTATTAACTTACTGACAAAGTTTATTGCCTGACTGACCACCTATTTCAGCCGCCAAGACAAAGAGTTAGTATTTACAGATGCTGTAGGTATGAAACTGAATCATGGACAGGCAAACCAGCCACCTACTGTAAGTCTCAGCACCATCAACAGATGGAATCCTTTCTCGGTTAAGGCTTCAGTCAGAGCTGCCATCCCTGTTTAGGCTGTAGATACTCCTGTCACCACTGTTAATGTGGGTCCGGTTTCCAGATTAAGAAGGGGTTCATCTTTGATCTCTGCCGCATTCTAGACTGCTCTGAGGCATGAGACTATATATGTATAAATACTCAAGGAAGTCACTCTTTGAATCAATTGATATGCTTATAAACTCCTAGTAAGACTGAAGAGAGAAAAAGAGAGAACACAAATTACCAATATCAAGAATAAAGAAGTATCACTACAGATTTTAAAAGAATCAGATCCAGAATTAGTTCATGAATGTCACTAAACAGACAGCAACATGAACAATAGCAACACAAGCAGCAACTCTATGGAGAGCGAAGAATATACTTTCCAGAGTAGTCACATTATATTAAATTTCCAGTTTTGAACACAAATAATTAGGAGAAATATAAAGAAACAGAAAAGTTTGGCCCATACACAGAAAACAGCGATCAGTAGAAAGTATCATCAAAGATATCCTGATGTTGAACTTACTAGACAAAGACTTTAAATCAACTATTACAAATATGTTTAAAGAAAAAAAGGAAACCAAGTCTAAGGAATTACAGGATATTATCAGAATGTTGTCTTACAAAATGGACCCTATCAGTAAGGAGAATAAATTTACAAAATGTAGGGATTCACTGGGAGTAGAAACTCTAGGTAAGGGAATGTTATCGTGGTATAAAGATCATGGGTTTAGTAGCCTATACTAGAGTGGAGAAAAGACACACTTAAGTGACATGATGGAGTCACATGGAGGGTAGAGTTAGCAACTGACAGAATAAAGGGAATGAAATAGAGCAAATACACAGTTTTAAGACTTAGAAACTACTATTATTGGAGAAGCTAATGTTTGCTATTTTATACTCTACCAGTGTCGATGTTTCTTCTGGTTTGGTCAAGATGGTCTTCTTAGAAAGGGTTTATTTAAATGCATTTTTATTTCTGCTTCTGTATTTTATGTCATGTAATTAATCTTGCTTGTAAAGTCAGCAAATCCTGGTAATTTTTCAAAATGTGTCTAAATGCCTTCTCCTACAACCTTTCTTGCCATTTCAGTCATAATAATTATCTCCACTCTTATTTCCTAGGACATGACTGATTCTACCAGATACTGTATTTCTACAACTGGGAGCGATTTTGCCTATGAAGAGCCATTTGGCAGTATGTAAGGACATGGGACAATGGCTGCCAACTGAAAAATCTATGCTTCTGGTGACAGTAGGCCAGGGATGCCGCTGAATTTCATGCAGTGCCAAAGTGCAAGCCTACCTTGCCCGAAGAACTTTCCAGTGAAAAACATTAACCGTGCCAAGATCAAGAAGCCCTGCTTTAGGTACATAACATACAATAGGTGGACAATTCATACAAATCCAGAATAAAATATTTCTAAAAAGAGCAAGCATCCACAGTGAATTGTTATAATTCCAACTAAAAGCATAAACATGAAATCTTTGATGGGCAAAAAACCTAAATCCAAGAACTCCACAGTAAATGCATGTCTGTTTGGATCCTCCATGAAGCAGATACCAAGAGAGGATCAACATGCAGGATATTTATGGAGAAAAATGGTTACTAATGTTAACAGGGAAGGGGCAAAAGTCACAGAGAGCCTTTCAGACCCTGATGCAATTTTCTCACCTACAACAGAGAGGGAAGAAAGTTACCTAGAGAAAGTCTTAGACCACCACACAATTCTGAAGGGGTCTCAGTTAAGCCATTGGGATGTGTTTGAACCAAAAATACCAATTAGAAGAACACCATGTGGAGCATTCTTGGCTCCAATGTTCTACTGTGCACAGTCATTGGCTGGGAATAGCTCAAGAGAAGTGTGGTCTTGGCATTGACATTACAGTTCATGCAAAGGTGAGGCTGATGGTGAAGCATGCTTCTTACAGAAAATTCTCTCATACAGACATCTGTATATCCCTATACAGCCACCAAAATAGTTATTTGAAAATCATTCAAAAGAAAATCTTTTTGCTTGTCTAGAGGCTTCAACAACACAGTTTGGAGAATACTACCTAATAGAAAAATAAAAAGAGAATGTCATATTTGGGAAACCAGCTGTGTTATTCAGTTTGAGGTCTGATCAGTAAATTTAATGTTTCTGAGTTAACAAGTGCATGTATTAAAGGCATAGGAGTTGTGCAGCACACTTGTTGTAATAACAAGGTAGATAAACAGCTTAAGTTTCAAAGAAATACTCCTTGAAAACATATGCAGGCATTTTTAGTTAAATAAAATAAAAAAGGAAAAGGTCACTATGCAATTATGTATTTATAACAACTTTTATAGGACTAAAAAAATTCCAGATACGTTTTTGAAAGCAGTCCTGGAAAGATGCCACATTCAAAATAAAATTTTGCACATACATATATATTTTCACATTTGAGCTAAAAGTCTACTTACTTGTGATTAAAAGATTCTTTACTCAACCTACTCAAAGCAACTTTATCGTTACATATGCCATATGCTAGTTTCTTTATTTACATAGTCAGTACACCAGGTTATTCATTTAGGCTTTTTTGATTCCCTCCCTTCTATTCCCTCTATATCTAGTATGCTACTGAAACTAAAAACTCCCACCTCCTTAATTGTTCATAAAGTCATTTCTGCCTTCCTTTTCCTCTTGTCCCTATTCGTGTTCAGTATCTCTTTACCTTTTGCATTTATTTTACATAAAATATTAATTTCCCATTTCAAGTAGTTTGTTCTACATTTCCCTTACAATACTAATGCCAAGACGGTCATCTGAAAGCATATTTTATCCCTTATGAGTCCCCTTCAGACAATCCCTTACTGGCAGGCCACACTTGGATGGCCATTAGCCAGCCATACATGGATGACTTCCAAACTGTTATCTCCATCCCCAACATTTCTCTAATTCTTCAATCATGTATCCACTATCTACTCAGCATCTCCACTTTGATATCTTATACACAATCCCATTTTAACATGACCCTTTATTTCACCCACAAATCCGTTCCTCTCCCAGCCTACTTTCTCTTATAAATAAAAACTCCATCCTTTCAGTCACTGAGTTGTATTTTTCTCACTTTATCACAGCCTATTCACACACACTTACTATAGAATTTATTTTCAAAATAGGTCAATTTATGTTTTTGAGAAATAAGTATCCAGCTCCTACTATGTCCTAGGTAATGTTTTAAGTATATAGGATAGAGAGTCAAAAAGTCCCATATTCGTGAAGCATATATTAGACTCTGAGTAAAAGTCTGTAGAAAAAGCAGTGTAAACCAAGTTTTTATGTACCTGCCCCCCAAACTAATTGCCAGGAGCCGCACCGGCAATTGGGCCCCTTTTATATGCCAAGAACTTGACCAGGCACTTGGTGTATTATAATGAACAAGAAAAATGTCTCTAATCTCATGGAACTATATTTTAGTGGGAAAAGAAAGACACTGAACACATAAACAAATGAATAATACTTTATTAACAGATATAGGAAAGGGGAAAAATACAAAGCAAGGTCATAGTGCTGAAAGCGACAGGACAAAGTGTAATTTGAAGTCGGGTAGTTGGCGAAGACTACTCTGATGGGGTAACATGAGATGACAAAAACAAGAAAAGACGGGAAAATATTTTTAATAATTTTTTTAAAGTTTATGAGAGTAAAAGAGATAGTATGAGTGGGAAGGGGTAGAGAGGCAGAGAAAATCCTAAGCAGGCTCCAGGCTCTGAGCTGTTAGGAAAGAGCCCAATGTGAGACTTGAACTCATGAAACTAAGATCATTACCTGAGCCAAAGTTGGATGCTTAACTGATTAAGCGACTCAGGTACCCCATTTTGTGTCACATCACTGTCTCTGAAAAGGAATAAGGAAAAAAGTGTCCTTCGAGAAGTCATAACCATAAGTATGCCATTAATAGGTTGGCCTGGAATTCCTACTACCTGTATGTTCTAAAACAATACTTGACAAAGGTTTTCTGTAAAAAGCTAGAAAGTTAACCATATAATCTCTGTTGGAGCCACTTAATTTTGCCATTGTAATAGAAAATCAGTCAAGGACAAAAAGTAACTATGGCTGTGTTCTAATAAAACTTTATTCATAAAAGCAGGCAACAGGACTAATTTGTTCTGCAAGGTGAAAGTTACTGACCCCTGACCAAAAGTATACCTTAAATGAAAAATTAACTTTAAGTGATCCCATGCTGGTAGCAATCCAGGGACCTGGCAGAAGAAAACACAAATAATTTCTGTAGAAAATACTTCAAACCCAGGCTTCAAGGAATGTCCATAAATAATGTTCTAAGGAACATGAGTTCAAAAGGAAAGGAATAACTATAAGCAAAAGTCAATAAAACTAAAACATTACAGTTAAGGTCTGCAAAGATACATACAGTGAAATGACAATGTAAGAGTGCTTGTTTATTTAACGGTAACAGCATGTAGTCAAATTACGCTCAAAGCAAAAGAGGTGATAAAAGTGATCACATATAAAGAAAAGAAACCAATAAGATAATCACAATAAAAGATATGCTTATAATTGGCAATTCAGTGAGAAGTTTAAATAGATGATTAGATATAGCAGAAGAGAGAATTAATAAACTGAACTAGTGATCTCTAGAAAACATTCACATTCACACTGTGACAAAGAGACATGGAATACATGACAAGGAGAGAATAAGTTCTAACATATCGAATCAGTGGTCTGAGAATGAGGGAAGGCAGCAACAAAAGAAATAATAACAAAGAAATTTTCAGATTTGGTAAAAGATGCCAGTTCTTAGGTTGGGGAAGTTTAGCAAATCCTTAAAAATATAATTTTAAAAAAGGCACAACACCAAAAACAAAGGAACCTATTGGGAAACCTGGGTGGCTCAGTCAGTTAAGCGTCTGACTTCGTTTCAGGTCATGATCTCACAGTTCGTGAGTTCAAGCCCCGTGTCAGGTTCTGTGCTCACAGCCTGAAGCCTGGAGGCTGCTTTGGATTCTGTGTCTTCTCTTCTCTCTGGTTCTCCCCCGCTCACTCTCTCTCTCTCTCCAAAATAAACATTCAAAAAAAAAGAAAGTCCTTAAAATCGAAGGAACTTATTAAATTTTCTCAAAGTTCTGAGATAAAATATTTGTCAACCTAGAACTGTATACTATAAAAAGTATTATTTCAAGATGATGGTGAACTAAACAAATCAGGTACCCAGATATTGAAACAATTCATCAACTACATATTCTCACCAACAGAACTTATAAAAAAATGTTCGTCACCAAGACGTTGTTGAATCCAAACATCTGAGAAACAGTACACATATGTTGTTGGGCTTAAGCCAGTATTGACTATATAAAGAGTTATTAAAAACATTTAATGTGTAGAAAATTAAAAAATGCAAACACTAAATGTAATAAAGAACATCATAAAAATCAGGAAGTATTGATGAGATTTAAAGCATTCTAAGGTACTTGTACTTTGGAGAAGGAGGAAAAGGATAATTATTAATTTTACAATCTGTTAACTTAATATTTCTGGTAAAGTATTATAATCACTAAATAGTTGTAAAGTATAAAACTTTCACATTTAAAGGTCAAAAGTATGAGGTTTGTGGAAATTAGAGGATTATAGGTAATAAGTACATTTGAACAGAGGAAGGGATAAAAATAAGGTTTGGAAAATAAAAATATCCAGTAATATTTCCTGAAGGGTCATTTAAAAATATTAACGTAGCTGAATATGAAGTACACAAAAAGAAAGAAAAGAGATGATAAACTTTGCATTTCATATCTAGAGAACAGTGAGACAAACTTGAATTGCTATTCATCATTCTGTGGATCGCTAACTCAAAGTATCAGTCAACTAAATGTAAACGTTGTGAAATACAATCTTCTTGTTCACTGAGCTTCCAGGAACAACTACAGAATACCAGCATCACAGGAGGCCAATTACAGCAATGTAGCCTCTAGGCTCACATAATCACGACATCTGTAAGAGTCCCCTTCGTGGCTAGTTTACAGCAGATTTTATTACAGACTTCATGTTGTACCAGAGGCTTCAGTACATACTGAGCTAATAATAATAGCAAACAACCAATTAAAAACCAGATGATAAACAATTATTACTTTTAACTGGTAATAATTTGTGAGGGTTAAATTTGTTCTAACATAATACTAATCATTTTTTAAATGTACTTAAAAGCTAATTATCTACTAACTTTACAAATTTTGGAACACAAAAAGTACTCAACACTAGTGTTCTCGTTTATCTCTAATACAAACTTGTCATATTCCTATATGATGATAAGCTATCAACATGTCTAACACAAACTTATAAATATGTCAAACGAAAATTCTTTGGGCAGAACGTGAAGGCTCAATTGCTGTTCCTAAAATCTGAGGAAAATGTAATCACATCACACAGGGTTTTAGATCTTTAGACTAAATTCTTTAAACAGCAAACACATTTCTAAATGCAAAAGTTGCCCTGAGTTTTCATTAATGAAGCACATTTCATTAGTGGTTAAACAAGACATGAAAAATGATATTTTTTCATGTGTACGAGAAATCTAAAATCTGTGGGTTTAAAGTTGAAAAAGATACAGCACATCTGTGCATTACAATCCTGGTCAATATGTAATATGTTTGCAGATCTTTTTGAATCACTTCTACAGAAACAAGCCTTCTTAAAACTTCCAAAAGATGTTTTAAGCATGGCTTTTTTTTTTAATAAGGGTCATTTATTTTAAAGACTTTTATATTTAAAAAACACAAAATAAAAAAGAAAGATTAATATCCTCATATATACAAAGCATGTTTTTGAAAATACTGTATTCACATGTTCTGGAAAGGAACACATTTTGAAAGAGTCTCAAACTGACAAAATTCTCAGAGCCTAGCTTGCCACAAACACCCTTCAAACCATTTTCCATATTAATATCACAATCGTCTATGTTGTGTCATACTCTTGGTCTTTATTGTGTCCTTTCACCCACCAAAAAACAACAGTAACAACAAAACCCAGTAAATAAATCAGTGTAGGCATATAAGGCCTTTCTGTATTGTTTTAAAACTTTCATTTTAACAGTTACCTCAAAATTAACTACAGCTGATCCTCGAGCAACACAGGTTTGAACTGCACATGTCCATTTACATGAAGATTTCTTTCAATAAACCCAATACTGTTCTGTAAATGTATTTTCTTTTCCTTATGATTTTCTTAACATTTTCTTTTCTCTCATTTTTTTAAGTTTATTTATTTTGAGAGAAAGAGAGAGAGAGACAGAGAGAGACAGAGAGAATCCCAAGCAGGCTCCACACTGTCAGTGTAGATTCTCATGTGGGGCTCCATCTCACGAACCAGGAGATGACCTATGCCAAAATCATGATTTGAACACTTAACCAACTGAGCTACCCAGTACTTATTTCATTGTAAGTATTTAATTGTAATATTTATTGTAAATATTAAATACGTATGTTATAATACATACAACATATAAAATCTGTGCTAATCTACTATGTTATCACTAAGTTTTCTGGTCAACAGTAAGTTAACTACTGGGAGAGTCAAAAGTTATATGCTGATTTTTTGATGGGGGGAGGTGGTCAACATCCCTAACCCTCATGTTGTTTAAGTGTCAACTGTATATTCCTACTCTACTGATAACCAAGACATGCTCCTTTCTCTACCTTAGATGCTTTCTCCCACCCTCCAACCTCTTCTACCTGAACAACTCTATTCAACTTTCAGGTCTCAGCTACATGTCACTCCCTGGGGCAATGACTAGATGTCTTTATGTACACTAAGCAAGATGCTTCCTCCTCTGTGCTCAAAGGAATCAAAAATATTTTTACAGTGCATCATTATTTACGTATGTGTACAAATGTATGTATGCACACAGATACATATGGATTTGTACAAATAAACATATGTACCTAAGCAGCTATATATGTATCCACATGTATTTTTTTTTAATACAAACAAAACCTAACATGTAACATAGTGGCTGAAAACAGCTTACTCAAAAAGTTAAGTAGATGTATAAATAAGTCTTGTTAGCTCTTCTAATTTAGTTCAACAATAAAAAATCAGTTAGTTTTTATCACCTTGACTCATCCTTAGAACATAATTTCCTTTAATGATTATAGCAGTATTTATGGCTGGTCGTTAAATATTGTTCCTGCCTTTCCAGGAAAAAGATATTTCAATAACTGCTTTAGCTTCTATCAAAGCTTATTTCTCAAAGCTATTGCTTATTTTAGCAGGATTTAAGGATGATATGTTTATAAAAACATGAGTTGGAAGTACAACATAAAACTTGTTTTGTGGAATTTTTTTTTTTTTTACAATAAGACCAAAGTTATATAAGTGGGGATAAATCAGATTTTACAAAACTCTCAAAAGAACTTAATTGTATGGTCACATTACATCATTCAATTTTTCCTTCCTTCTCTTTTTCTTGCTTCCTTGCAATTGAAAATCAGAAAACTACAGATAAATCCTGCAGATCTTTGTGTCAAACACATAATTATTAATTTATTGTTCTAAGAGATTTAATTTAGTACAATATGATTTTTCAATCCAATCTTAAATCTCAAAAATTGAATGATTTACACTAAGCAAAAAGTATGGACTGACAGGGTTAATATGTGATAACATGATTAACTTTGTTATTAAATACCATTTGAAGTTAATGATATTTATAAACAATTTAGGCTCAAAAGTGGATAAATAAGAAAATAAGGTAAGGAAATGAAATTATAAAGATCTTAAGTAGTTTCTCATGAAAATAGCAAAAAGAGAATCACATCAATATTGTAAAATATTAAAATCCAAATCTTGATTTCATTACAATTTTGAACAGTTATGGGTGAACCAAGTAAACTAATAGATCATAGTACTTAGAATTCAAGAAATCAATTTATTCAATTCGAGCCTTCTGTCAAATACATTAAAAATTTTAGGTGCTTCAGAAGCAACTAAATTTCAGAATACTTAAGTTTCTCTAGTTACATAATTCATAAGATGTAAAGTTAGAAAAAATTGTGTAAAATGGCAAAAGGATTTCAAGAGGCTAATATGTCACACTCTAATGTAGGAAGAAATGGCTTGAATGTATTTAGCTATATGGAAACTCTTAATGATAACACTGAGAGATCATAGACACTGTATAAATATACTGTACAGAAATATGTGGGACAATATGTAAGGCATTTAATCAAAAGTAGATTAAGAGGGGAAAAATATCCACCAAAAACAAAGAATCAGTTTTGTGAGAAACATATTTGAAAATGGGTAGAAAAAGGCATAGAATACAAATTCATTAACAGAAAATACCTCATGAATTTAATCACTGAAAGTTCACTATAAAGGTAAAAGATAAACCTTATTTCATCATTTTGTATCCCACAGAGATATGAACTTTTGATGTCCATGTCTAAATCTGTTTTCTTGCCTTAGGATACTTCCTTATTGAATTATGAATGTCCTTTAAAAGTATAAAAAGACTTTCTCAGCCTTGGCATGTGTTAGTGAGACAAACCAGTCAATAGCAGTATGAACAGAACTTCTTATCAGTCCTAGAAGCGATCATCTGCCTATAAAGTATGGCAAACCACACTAGGTGAGAACTAACAAATGTTTTACTACTTGGGAGTTGCATACACTACTGATAGTTAAAATATACATCATCTGTATAATCATTTCTAGAGAAAGACTTTAAGCTACTACTACCCTAATATTTGTTTTGAACTACATTTTCTTCATTTATTTTAGTCACATATTCTGTCACTAAGTGAGGATACCATACATTTTATTTGCTTTGACTTTCCTAAAGAAAGACAAGTACCCTTGAGCAGATTCATACAAGGTTATAGCAACAGTATACCATTTTATCCCCAAACTGGTTATGGCTGTATGGTTCTGATCTTTCTGATCTGCACGTACACTGAACATGTGTGGCAATTTAAGGAAATAAGTACAATTTTCCTTAGAAACAGGCCAGAACCTGAGCAACCTAAGTGAAAAAAATAATAATTATCTGAGCCTGAGTTTTCATCTCAGGCTTTCTAACAGCCTAGCAAAACATATTCTAACCACTGGGTGTACACAGTGTCTATGCAGTGATATTGCACTCTGAGTGAATAGTTAAAAGTGAAAAACTGCAACTACTTATGTGTGGAAGGGCAATGAATTTTAAAAGAAGGTTTATGAAGCCCATGCCCCTTGACCTTCTCTTATTACTACTGCCCACTGAACCTTTACAAGATGAATGGTGTATATCTTTATCTATGACACTCCATTTAGCAATCACAATATTTCCTATAAGTTAGATAAATTGTCCAGTCACTTAACAAGAAGAAAGGCCAACATCAATTGCAGCAAAGGTCACTCAATCCAGTTTTGTTCTATATTAAATTGTCATCAGATCTGAACAGTGATTTCATCAATAACACATCTAACTAGAATGTTCTAAAATTTAGAAATCAACTGCCTGCCCTGTGGGGAAAAAAATGAAGTAGGTAAATAAGACACAACTTTCCAAAGGAAACTCACAGGGTATTGAACTCAGAAATACAGTGTCCCCAGAGTCTCATTTATCACTTAAACCAAATATGACTTTTAGAAATAATGCTGTCGGTTCAGCGTTTGTCATTATAGAGATTAAACAAATGAATGTCATGTGCACTTTGTAAACGTCAGGTTAACTTTCTCTGTCAAACCAGCCAAGCAATGAACCTATGAAATAAGCAAGGTGTATTATGATATTATGCCCTGAATCCAATAATTAGGAGCCTATCACAAAGATGCAGAATGAGGATCTACAGGACAACTGACCTGAATTCTTCCAGAGATTAAATGCCAGGAAGAACAGAAAGAGACAGATGAACTCAAATGGAGGGAAAATAGACAGCATAGTCCATGCAGTGACTGGGCCTTGGTTTATCCAGGATGAATGAACAACCACATCGGAAAAAGAACATTTTAAAGCAAACTAGGACAACTTGAAAATGTAAGATATTTGAAACTGCTATTTATCGACTTAGATGAGATAATGGTAATATGGCTTTGTAGGAAAGTCTTTGTTTCTGGGAAATGCAAACTCAAGTGTTTAGGGGTAAGTGTCATGATGTCTGCAGACAACTTTTGAGAATTTGGCAAGTAGAACTGTGCATGCATATGTGTATTCATGTGTAGACCAAGCAATTGTGAGAAGAAATGGAGTTCACGAATGAGGGGAAAGGTGTACAGGGGTACACTGCATATTATTTCAACTTCGCTGGGGGTTAAAATGATTTAATTTTAAAAACTCAAAAGCATTCCTATGCTTAAAAATGTGTAATGGTACACCATTTTATTTGGAACTAGGCTAGGGCCTGCAAGACCCAAAATGATGTGATCCCTCATAATTTCTCTCATCATTTTACCCACAATTGTTCCCTCTTCTTAATTCACTCCAGCAACATCCCATTTCTGTGGTTTCTCAAACATATCAGTCATGCCTTTGCAAGGCCAGTATGCTCAGCCTGTCCTAATTTCTTAAGGAGACCTCACTGGAACCTAATCTACCTACCTGATTTAAAATTTAACTCAGATGCACACACAGTAACCTCTTGTACATTTTTATATCATTTCTCAAGTTGTTCTACATTTGATTACACAGTATTTTCATTCTTATTATATGTATTATCTCAAAGTAAGTTCTCAAAGGGATGGTTCTTTGGGTATTTTATTCACTGGAAAACCTCAAGTAGTCCTGGCACATAATAGATTCTTAAATAATTCTTGTTGAATGCTAATGAATGAAGAATGACTTTTGATGGTTTTCCTTGAAGTCAGAAAATGAAAGATCTGAGTGCAATTTTGTGGTGGAACTCAATGAGTTGGGGAAGATAAAAGCCCAAAGAGGAAACAGCTCCACATAGGGAGAATCTGGGAAGAGATCCAAGGAACAAGGAGTTGGAACAAGAGATGACCTCAAGATATCCTAGCTCTCTGGATACTTTTACAATAGGAATGAGGAGCTGAAAAGGGAGTGAAGTAAATATTAACTATCATCTAAATATTATGTAATGTGAGAAAGTTCATTTATAATCAGAAGATTTAGCATTTCCACAATCCAGTGATATGAACATGAAATATTTCATATGTAATGAGCAAGAGATAATCAGAATTTAAATAAAAAGACTATTCTTGTCAGACTACTTAGCATCCTAATACAATGATAATACTTATGTTAATGCCAGTATTACCTCTCTTCAAAGATCATCTGCAAAAGAGCCAGGGCCCCTATCAATGCTACCTGTCCTATGATATATCAAGGGATACTGGCAAAGGAAACCATATTCTTGCCATGAGGCAAAGCTGCCTCCTAAGTTCTCTATGTTATTATAAAGTTCTAGCATCACCTGTAAAATTACAAACCACCCTGACACAACGGGAAATATATAACTAGTGACATGCGATGCACATTTTTGGCAATGTCAAATCACTTAAACAGAGATGGGAGAAAGATGGTTAGGAATCTTGAGGTTGAAAGGCATGACCCTCAAAGCCTCTTTTCAGGATATGCTTTACACTGTCACTTTTTTCTTCCTGGGTACCAGTGGTACTTAGAAGATTAGTGATGGGTATGACTAAAAGCGATTTACGATTTTACCATACGATTCTAAGGTAAGGGACTGACTTTTTTAATAAAGACACTGAGATAAGGTTTCATTTTAAAAATGTTGGGAGACTTTCCACATGTTTAATATATATATATTTTGCATGTCATTTAAATTAAGGAAGCCTATTATGCACTGTTAATAGATAATATAGAATACTCTGCTTTTGAAGCTTTATCTAAGCTTTATAATATTTAAATGAAAACATATATTTTGAATTACAATCCCTTTACTTACAATTTTTCTAGAATACAGTATTTTATGCTTTCAAACACACGGGCTATCATAATACATTTAAGTGATTTTAAAATAATCATTTATACAGCAGCCTATTCTGGAGAACTCATTTCAAATATATTTGTAAGCAAACAATAGTTAATTATTAAATAATCAATTATGATGGTCCCTTGGTTAGAACTTAAGAAAGCAAGTCCATAAGGTTATCACTGGGTTGCCTTTTAACATTAGCTTGTGATAATAAATGAGTGTAACTAGACATTTATTTTTTTTGTTCAGGATCCTATCTCCTAAGAAATGGTCCTTAGGGAAACTCATTTATCCAAGCAAAATCCTATTGAAGATACTTAGAAACCATTTTGGTATTTATATCTAGGCATTTACTGCTATGTAATCCCATCTCACTTTATTTCTTAATTTTGGGAAACAGACCTTGAGTCCCTACTATTTACAAAGTGCTACCTGCAGCTTTTCTCTTTATTTATAATTATTTGCACATTTAGTTATATTTGCTTGCAGCTTCATTCTAAATGAGAAATTTCAGTGATTATTCCTCTTTAATTTAAAAATATCTTTATTGTACCTTATGTTAATATGAAATATTACAAAAGATGTCAAAAGATCTGTTGGAAGTTGAGTGAATAGTAGTGAGCTAAACATTCATACCACTATTCCACATGTGCTCTTTCTTCTTTTACATTCTGAATTAACAATTCTGCAGTTTTTGTGTGAATTTTAAATATTAAGAACTTAAAAATATGTAAAGAAAAGTATATCAAACTGTTATCATGAATGTTTTTATGTACATTTTATTTTCAATCCTTTATTTGAATCCTATTTTATCATGCTCAAAGACTTATTTAATCAATAAAAGGATCAAGGTTAGATCAAAGTTAATTTTAAGTAATTAGTGTTTAAATAATTTATGTTGTACTCAGAAGCAAAACTAAATGTTTATTTTGCTAATGGGAATAATAACATTCTAAGAACTATATTGTAACTGCAAATGCAATAATCTGGTTTAATCTTAGGTTTGCTTAATATCTGATCTTAATGAAATCAATCTATACATAAAATTATGGAATACATATTCTGTTTTTCTAAGGTCAAGATGTACTTTAAAGAGAGAGGTTAATCTTGATGGTTAGCCACATCTTACCACTATTCTCCAGGAAAAGGACTAATATTATCAGTTAGAAATTGACAAATGATAGTTTCAGTCTGACTTTTGAACTTCATCATTATTCAGATCTTCTATATTCTATATTCTACTCCAAGGACTACATACAGTATGAAAAATGAATCTTAGTATCATCACAGATAATTCTAGATTGTTTGGTTTAATTGATCTGTTTCAAGAAGCTTCTGATATTTTGAGGAAAAAATGCATGACAGCATTTCCTTTTTAAAAAACAGTGAATACATACATTTTGCAAAAAATAAACAACACTAGAGCAAGGTCAATATTTATAGATTAATACCCTTTATCACCAAATTTAGTGTATATAATGAAATGTGTCAAAGTTCTTGACTAAAATTTTTTATGGTATAGTAAAAGACATCATTTTTTTAGTATATTTTTTAATCAATGAAAATAGATACATGTGAAAGGAAGAAATCCATTTATATCTATAAGTATGCCTAATAAGTACTTGAACATTTAACATGTTTGTATTTTTCCTTTTGGGATATAAAAGCTAAAAAATAGGAGATAATTTCTTCATACACATATCTCATATTATTTTCAAGTTTTTTTTCTCCTATAGTCTAATTTGTCAAGCCTGGAAAAGATACATATATTGACACCATTTAAAGACTCTTCATCACAATTAATATTATGAAACATTTTTATGACATAATTTAAAATCTCATTAATATATATTTATTTCTCATTAATCATAAAAATCAACAGTGGCATTTTTCAACTTGGTAAAATTTAGGTACTAATTGCATTCTAGGTATTTATAATTAAAAAGATGAATAGTAATCAAATAATTTTAATTTAAAGCTCTGTAGAAAGAATATTTTAAAAAGACAATATGAAGCTATTAAAGATGTTATAAAACAGAGAGAAAAATCTGATGTGAAAAAATTAGTGTACACATAAATAGAAAATAAATAAAACCAATGCAAAATAGCTTATTTAAAACATTGATAAATAATGTGGTAGTTGTCAATTTCAATCTATATTGCATTGATATTATAAAGGTAGCAGCTACTCTCAGATTATTCTATGTAATCCAATGAAAATTCCAATGATATCTTTTCCAAGGTCTGAAAGAGACCAAAGTTCACCATGAACAATCAAAGTCCAACAACAGCCAAGACAATTTGGAAGAAGTACAGCAATGAGGCTACATCTTGTTTAAGTAATACATTTTTTAAAATTTAAATTCAAGTTAGTTAACAAACAGTGTAGTCTCAGTTTCAGAAGTAGAACCCAGTGATTCATCTCTTACGTATGACACCCAATGCTCATCCCAAGAAGTGCCCTCTGTAATGCCCATCACCTAGTTAATCCATCCCCCAACCCACCTCCCCTCCAGCAACCCTGAGTTTGTTTTCTGTATTTAAGAGTCTCTTACGGTTTGCCTTCCTCTGAGTTTTCATCTTATTTTTCCTTTCCTTCTCCTATGTTAATCTGTTGTGTTGCTTAAGTTCCAAATATGAGTGAAATCACAGGATAATGGTCTTTCTCTGATTTACTTATTTCACTTGGCATTAATACACTCTAGTTCCATCCATGTTGTTTTTACATTACAATTAACACTGATACTCATGGAGAAATCAACAATATTAGGAAACTAAATAAAGCACCTAAGAGAATGAAAGGATAAACAATTTTGAGACATCAAAAGATATTCCCTTAGAGTCCATGTTAACACAAAATAAATTTCACATAAATTTAACAGTTAAATGTAAAATCAATACTAGACAATAACAGCATTAGGAGAAATATTTAACAATCATAACTGACACTGAGAAATGTCCTTCTAAGCATAAAAACAATGAATTACTACACAAAGAGGAATAATCAAACATATTGGAATGCAGAAGACTTTGAATTTCTGCATGGTAAAATTAATGAAAAAATGAAAACATATGTTAAGAAGAAAAACTGTATATAAGGTGGTTATTAAAAAGCCTGTAATTAATGGAAAAAACTAACCCACAAAGAAAAGTGAACAACGGCATTAAGAGACCATTCATAAGAAACAAGTAAATTGTCAGAAATTATAAATAATCCAGTTTACCTAATAATAATCTGAAAATTAAAAGAATACAGTGTTTCAACAATAAAATTACCCAAACTTAAGTAATCATCAGCATCATTATCATCATCAGTATTGGCAAGTATTTGGTAAAAATGGCACTTACATACTGCTAGCGAGAGTATATAGTAGAATAATAATTAGTACAACTATTTGCTAGGAATCACACAATTAGCCTTGTTTTTATGTCAGCAAATATCTATCTAGAAATGCAACCTAAGAAAAATAAAGTAAAAGATCGCTTACTATGCTATTACTTGTAATAAAAAATAAAATCAACACATCTATTAGGATAGATGTAAAAAAAAAAAAAGTGTTGGCAAAGATGTGGAAAAACTGAAACCCTTGTGTGCTGCTGATGAAAAAGTAAAATGATACAGTCATCATGGAAAACAGTATAGTACGTCCTCAAAAAAATTAAAAATAGAATTGCGAGATGAACGGCAATTTCACTTTTGCAATAGATACTCTAAAGAATTGAAAGTAGAGTTTTGAGGGGATATTTGCATGCTCATATTCATAGCAGTATTCACAGTACCCAAAAAGTAGAAGCAAGGCAAGGGTCTACTAATGGATCTGCAGATAAATAAAATGTGGTATGTACACAAAATGGAATGTTTTTTAGCCTTAACAAAAAGGCAACTTTGATACATGCTACAACATGGATGATTCTTGAAGATATCATACTAAGCAGAAAAAGCTTAGCCATGGAAGGACAATTACTGAATGATTCCATTTATGGTAGGTATTCAAAGTAGTCAAAAGGAGAAACAGCACAGGATGGTAGTTTGCCAGGGCCTGGGGAGAGGAGGGTTACTGTTAAATGGGTAAAGAGTTTCATTTTTGCAAGATGAAAAAAGTTCTGATGGAGAATGGTGTTTGCTGCACAAACATGTGAACACTTTGCCACAGAAACGTGCATTTAAAAGCAGTGTAAATGGTAAATTTTACAATACGTATTTTACCATAGTTTAAAAAAACAAAACAATCAAACTAAATATCCCACAGATTAAAAATACTATGAACATTGAGATAGTTACCTATTTTCTAAATTCCTCCCAGAATGCCCTCATTACTGTGATTATAAAGGTACATCTGGTAATAAATGATACCAGATAATCTTTTAAACGGTAAGTTGTTCGTGGAGTAGGCTTCCTGGGTAGACCTCCCCTGAAAGTGAGGCAGATGTTTCCTAAAACACGGCTGGCCCAGGGGGGTTGTCACTTCAACGAAGCAAACTGAAAGTAAATCTCTAGATAGCTTCTACTGGGGGAAAAAATTATGCCTATTTCCAGACCACTAAAGCTGTGACACATGAAAGTTAGGGCATATGTTTCATTTTCTCCTCCAGGGCAGCTAACAAATTTGTAGAAGAAGCTATTCTAACCTCACCTATGAGATTTTGCCCCAGAGACTGAATCTGCATATGAAAAATCACTGCCAATAATGGAACACATGCTGTATTACAATGCCTGGGAGGAAAATGTCGAAGGCTTTATAATTTTTCAGAATTCCCTAGAGAGAAAAAGTAAATTAAGAAAAACCCTTTATTATCTGGTCACTATTCACAACCTCATTTGCCAATAGAGAGGGTGGGTCCAGTATAATCAGGTCTCATTTTCTGTTTTATGACTTTATATGGAACATACTTTAAAGTTTAGATTATCGTGGATGAAGCCCTACAACATGTTTGTCTCTTTTGGATCCTTCTGTATGAATATTTACTATGCTTTGTAAAACTTGGGATTTTACCAATCCATTCTTCATGCCCCATTTGCAACTGTTTTTTTTTTAAATCAGCTTCTGAAAATGTAGACATTGTATCTGCTAAATAAACTGCTGAAACGTTATAGAAGTGTTCTAAAAGAGCCAGATACAACCTGAAAATTAATAAAATTGTGTTCATGTAGAAGTCCTCACAGCAAACAGTCTGAAAGTATGCCACAGTTATTTAAAGTTGTGAAGTGCTGATCATCAGTGGTTCTCTCTCATCAGGCCCGGTTTACATTTACAGCATTACAGCCATCGTGGCAGCCACTATTAAAGTTTCAAACATTGCTACAGATTTTTCACTACATTTAACATAAAAAAAACTTTAACCACTGTACATGTGTTCATTTAAGCATTCATTCTGTGTGTGTTCTCAGCAGTTACAAAAGCATTTAAAATTTTTTTATCATTTTTGAGAACGGAAAGTAAAGTGATGCTTATTTTGCATGACAGCAAATCACCAGAGATAATGTACAATTGTGCAGCTCAATTTCTGAAAAGCCCGTTTCCTTTATAGGATGCAAATTTACAGTTGTCTCTACCAACAGAAGGTGACGTTCAGTGCCATTTAATGACATTTTCAGGAGGTTCACTACACTCTTTTTCACATGAAAACCTAAATTTAATAAAGATGATGCACACATGTTCAACAACAGAAAAATAATTTAAAGCCAAAAGACCCAACAGACAGGAAAGACCACCACCATTCTGTCATACTGGTGTAACAAAAGCTATATTTCAAATATAAATTCCCTCTCTCTCTCTCTCTCTCAGACACACACACACACACACACACACACACTTCAACTTGTAGTTTGAGGCAATTGTGGCCAGCGTCTATGGCATAGTGTATTTTATTATGATTTCAAGTCTCTACCCATTTTGGGCAAATCATCCCCCTTAATAGTGGCTCAGAATAGGTAACAGAGAAGATGATTCCTACATTTTATCTATTTGTGTGTCTTTTACATTTCCAATGCTCATCTATGGTAAGCAGTCCAATTATAGAATTCCCTACCACTTAAATCCCAAGGATGTAAGGAAGGCGTTGATAGAAGTCAGCTTAGATCACTTTTAAACCCTGTATTATGTGTGTATATTTATATTTATAATTTATTTTAATCCTGAATATGTCACACTATGAAAGCACGTAAAATTATATCTGCTCATACAAGAAAATAATTCTTTATGTATTATGTACCTTAATAGACTTAGGGTATCCATTTCTTTATTTGGAAAAGATAATCCACTAAGTAGACTTCAGTTCCCAAAAGATTAAAAACTTCTTCCCACACACATTTAAACAACTGATTCAAACATAAAGCCATTCCTTACTCCTCATGAAATATAGCCTTAGTTATGACTAACCAAGATGTAACCCTTATTTAATGGATAACTACAGCTTCACATCTATTTTTAATGAATCATACTTAGCTAATCGTATCAACAAAAATAAAGCTCAATATATTGGATGTCTATTTTCTGAGGGGATGAAAACAAATGGAAACTGAGAAAGGAAGATGGAAAAACAGTGAAAGAAGTTTCTTAGAAGATTCACCAGCTTAGAAATAAAGTTATCTTTAAAAATTAATAAAATACTTCTAAAATCACGAAGAATGACATTTATATCCAGAGATCACAATCCTTATGCCTTGCACATTTTTTTTAGAAACTATTTTCATCTGAAGAGAAATTGTCACACTGAAATCATATGCTGCCTGAACAATATGCCAATAATTCTATAAACTATATATGCAAACCAAATATATAATAACCTTATTAATGTTTAAACATCATGTAGACTCTGCATTAATCATTTATATTTATAAAGCACTTTCACATACATTATCTCCTTTTCTTCTTACACGAATCCTATGAACAGAATATTAATATTCACATATAACAAATGTAAACCTAATTGGTATAATTAACTTTTTGAACTTGATGTACTGTAGAGATTTCCCAGGTTAAGTGTCTAATGGGTGTTAAAAGTAAGAATAAGTGAAATTAAATGATTTGTCAAAGATCAATATGCTATTTAGTACCAGAGACAGGTTTGACACCTGATGTGATGTCCTTTTCACTACACCAAGTTACTATAATTGCAAAAGAGCATTCACACCCTCAGTTCTGTAATGTATTACTAAGAAGTATTGCATCCATCTTTCAGAAATGTCCTTGTCTGCTCAGTGTTAATATCCAACATCTCAACTTCATCCACCTTAACTCTTCCTATTAGCACTTAATTCCCAAATGAGATCTCTAATTAGGTACCTTCTCCCACACAACAAATTCAAATTTCCAGCTCCTTTCTGAGTATTTTTATCTGAAGTTCTTTCTCTGCCATGTGAAAATCATGAGGATTAAAACTAGATTCATTATCTAAAAGTAGTCTTTACCTGTGTATTTTGATATCTTACTTAAGGTCACATTCTTATTTCTATAAACAGAGGCAAAAATTCTCAGAATCATCTGCTATTGATGCCTCTAATTTACATCCAACGTTCATTTATTCAACCTCCCATCTCCTCAGTCTTCTCCCATCACTCAATGTTTATTTCTGATTCCATAGGCCTGGTCCACCCTCCTTTGAACGAATCTTTTTATTAACTTGCTTATTGACTTCCCTACTTCTAGTCTCTTTCAAGTCATCAATCAATGGGTTGCAGAATTAATATAAAACACAAGTAAATAATTTATGAACGTGCCCTGTAACATACAGAAGGAAATAAAAACTTTGGCCAGTTGTAATAAAATATTTTGTTGAATATATCAGAAGTATGACACCAGAATCGCAGATGCCCCGATGATCTACACCCCCAGATTGCTGTGTCTTACATAGTCTCTCCCCAAACTGAATAAGGCTGACCTATGCAACCAATCAAGTATTGTGTAGTAGTGGCAGCATATGACTTTTGTGGCTAGGTCATAAAAAACATTCTGGTTTCTGCCTTGCTCTCTCTTGTATCCCTAGTTCTGCCGAAAGCCAGCCACCATGTTTTGATAACACTCCAGCATCCCTATACAGAAACCCAAGTGTCAAGAGACTGAGGTCTCCATCCAACAGCCAGCTCTGATGTTCTGGCTGTATGAGTGAGCCACTTTGGAAGTGGGTTCTCTGTTTCCAGTCAAACCTTCAAACGACCATAGTTTTACCAAAATCTTAGTATCGTGAGATCTTGTGCCAAAATCACCAGTTAAATTACTCCTGAAACTCCTGACATACAAAAATTGGGTGAAATAAGAAACATTTGCTTTAATCCACTAAATTTTAGAGTATTTTTTACTCTAATAATATAATGAGAGCTTCAATTTTAAGGGGAGCATTATTCAGCAATAAGAAATCATGGACAGAGAATCAAATTACAGATATCACGTATGAGACAGGAGAAGCATATGTTGTATAAAACACCCAACAAGGTCAGGATATAAAGAAAGGGAAGGCCATTCTGCAACCTGTAATCCCATATTAAAATTCATTTTAACAAACGTTCCGGAGAGTCCTGTTTGTTCCATACATGGTTCATGTGCTTGCTTTAAGTTTCATTTGTACCAAAACCTAGGTCGGTCCTAAATTAGAAATATCTGCCATGTCACATGTTCCTCTGACTTGTATATTTATTCAATATCTGTTTACACACCAACAAATAAACAACAAAAGGTGAGGTAGGATTTGGCTTTACAGTGATAACTGAATTTCTTTTTTCTATTTTGAAATATAGTTGTTAAAGGTATCTATCTCCAAAAATGTAAGGCAAAAATTGTATTTGAGTATTTTAAGTAGCTGTAAATTAAAACTAAAGGTGCAACTTGCTGTAACATTGACAGAGTTTGCTAAGTTCTACCCTACACATTTGTTGTGTGAGGTTTTTCTTCATACTATAGTATGCTCAGCAGCGTCCCTGGCCTCAAGTAACCAGATGCCAAGAGCACCATTCTTTCCCCTGCTCCAAGTCATGGTTATAAAAACCGTTTGCAGACGTCAATGTATGTTCCCTGGAGGGGAGACCAAATCAGACTTGGCTCAGGACTGCTGTTACAGATACATGGATGTAATGTAATTTTTAAGTATTTACTGGAAAAATATTTTTGTCACCAAGCAGCCATATTCTCCACTGTTCTGTAGTACTTCATATCTAAGGATGACCTCTTTCATCATTTCCAATTCTTTTTGCTGCACTGAATTTAATTTCTTCATCTTCTTCTGGCCACCTCCAGTTTCTCTATTCGTGCATATTCAATCTACTATTAATACATCCACTGAACTCTTGTTTTCAATTATTATAATTGTTCCTACGTTTATTTATCTTTCAAATATGATTGTTCTTCTTGGATAAGATCTTATTCTATTCTCAGTTTCCATTCCGTATTTAATTTTTTAATCACTCCTAACATACTTATTTTACAGACTGGGGTCAATGACTTCATACACTGAAATTCTTGGAGTTCTGATAATGCTGTCTCTGTAGTTTCACCTGAGGGTCAGTCAGGGAGTTTTTGTCTGTCTCTGCTACACTTTAAAGCTGTGAGCAAATATCCAGACTGACGGAAAACTGTCAATTCTGGGTTTGTGATCATACCTCTCTTTACGCAGGGCTACAGCTCTTTGTGGGTCTTGGCTTTGTGTGGAAGGTCTCACTTCCAATTGCTTCTTCCTCTCACCTACATAGGTTTTTCACCTGTCCTTAGTGTCTTACAAAAATTCACATCCCTGGATTACTATTTTTGTAAACACTTTGGGTCATCCTGACTTCAACTGTAGAAATAACAACTCTGAATTTCAATGTCATTTTATTTTTTTTTACCCTTCAAATTTCCTTTTCAATCTTCTGGGCTTGTGCCTAGTTTTAAAGTTAGACTACATTTTCTTCAGCATTTACATCATGTAAAGAGAGCCTTTTCACAGCACAGTATTTCACACTGTGCAAAATACTCTCTTATTTCATCTGGTCATTCCTTTTTAAAAAAAAATATTTGTTTATTTTTGAGAGGTGGTGGGGGTAAGAGGGACAGGGAGAGAGGGAGACAGACAATCTGAAGTGGGCTCTGTGCTGATGAACTCACAAGCTGTGAGGTCATGACCTGAGCCAAAATCAGACACTTAACAGACTGAGCCACACAGGTGCCCCCAGTCATTCCCATTTTTACCTATTCTTGATCTTCACTGTTAATCTTATTCCTCAAATAGCTCAGATCCCTTCGCACATTACATGCCCAATTATACCTTTAGTTCTTCCATATCATGGAATCCATGATTTATTATTAAAATAGTCTTCTAATAAACTCTTTGAATAATTACTTATTTTATACATGTTTTTTCAATCACAAACACTGAATATACCCTACCCACAAATGAACTCCACATATAGTTGTGACCAGTTTGCCAAGCCTTAATGAAGAAAGTTATTTTGTGCCACAAAATAATTCTCTCAAAATTTAAATGGTTTCTGAAGACTAATTTGTAATCTCTAATTTATCTTTCACTAATTCAATGAGACATTTCTCTGCTTTCCCTCAATCTCATTTCCCATTCCAATCTGAACTGATTTCCTTTTAAACTGGTTTACCCATTTTGGAATATCTCTGCATATTAACTAATTTCCTTCTCCCTTCTCTTCTCAAAGAATAATTTGTTTTACTTTTTATTTCATTTTCTTCCAAATCTTTAAGCGGTCCCTCTCCAAAAGATCTTTCATTCTCTTCTACAGCATTTTAATTTTTACACTCCTTCATCTCCTGTGATAGACATTGGGCCAACGACACAGAAGCTATAATTAACTCTATTCTCTCTGATACTTTTCTACAACAGAGACAAGAAAACTAAATTACTAAATTGTGCACACTCCCATGCCATCAGAGACAGCCATGTTGTATGATTCTGGACAAATAAACATAGCTAGAAAGCTCTGACAAAGAGATTCCCTTATTCAAAAGAAAGGCAAAGACTTGCCAGGACAAATAAACTTGCTCTCGGTGCCTCCTCTATTCTTTCCGCCTAGAATGTAGTAGCTAAGTCTACAGTAAGAGCAGCAGCCCGCTGGCTTACAACCCTAAGCCATGACCTTACAAAAAAGCTAAGAAAGGTGACACAGAAAAGCAGAAAGCACCTGGTACCTTGATATATTTTTCAGGTATGGAAGTCTCCAGAGTTCTTGCTAATAGTAAGCTGTCATTTAAATACAAACAAAAACTACTGCAGTTTGAATTTTATTACTTGCAAGTCAATAAGATATTAATGTATATCTTTCTTTGATCTCCCTCCCCTCCAAACCAACTGACAAAAACTAAAACATTAAACAAGTTATATATGCTTGCTATCCCTATTTTGTCACTGAATCGCTCATGCAAAGCAGTGGCCACAAACTGGTGGCCCTCAGGACATATCAATGCCAACAAATACTCCACCGAGGTGTTTTTTTTTTTTTGTTTTTGTTTTTTTTAATAGAACTGAGTAGTTTATACAAACTTTAAGCTAATTACCAAAACTTAAGCTTTGGAAAATGGCAGGGTTTTTTTTGTGGATTTCTAGGTTCCTCACAACAAAAAGATTTTTTCTATGAGGAATTCAGTATTTCCTGTGCATGCCTCCGCCCACTCCATTTTGTTTCCTGAGAGTATCTTGGTATTATCCACTGCTGGGGAAATGTTTTTCCTTCAGCATCTACACAAGCTGCATATGCTCATAAATACTATTCAGGGCCTAGAATATCTTTTAAAACTTTTAATAATTATTTAAGTGCAGACAACGAGGCATGCTTTTTCCTAGACATTGGCAGAGAGGACATGCAGTGTGGAGATTTCCTGGACTGTAATAAGGAGCTCTGGATAAACTCACAGGCTGAGGAGTCAAGTTGCCTTTATTCAATGACAACTCTATCACTTGGGTGAGTCTCTAACTTTTTCTGTGTCTTGGTTTCATTATCTGTAAAATGGGAATACTAATATAACCAACTAATAACTAGTGCTGTTCTGGAAACTACATGAGTGAATTCTAAGCACTGAAGAAGGACAAACTGAGTACCAGAAAATAGTAAGTTGTCAATGAATGTTAGCTGTTATTACTATAGCCTAATGAGGAAAACCAGACAAGCAGCAACAAGTTACATACACAAAATGATTTTCAACTATCAGTAAGTGCTGTGAGGCATATTAACCCAAGTTGTGTAACAGACAGTAATTCAGGGTGAGGAGACAAATCGGTCAGGGAAACCTCTCTGTACAGATGACATTTGAGCCGTGACAGAAATTACCAAGGGTTGCCAGTTCCCCACAGATCCAAAGGCACATTTTCTAAGCAGAAGGAAGAGCAAAGTGCAAAGTCCCAAAGTGATGTGTTTGAACAACATAAAGACCAATGTGCCTGGACTTTGGTGAGCAAAGGAGAAAGAGACAAGACATCAGATCAGAAAGACGGATGATTAACCAATTATGTAAGGCACTGCAGGCCGCTGTAAGGGCTTCTGCTTATACTGTAAGGGAAAGGACACCTTGAAAGGATTTTAAGCAAGGGTATGTATGATCACTCTTACTGCTAAATAAAGGGCAAAAATTGGAAGAGGAGAGGCCCGTTAGGAGGCCACTACAGTCCACCAAGGGAAGAGATTATACCTGCTTGTCTCCTTTTCCAAATAAATAAATCTTTGTCTTTTAAGAACCATCCCCCAAAATACCTTTGTTTTAAAGACTCTCCTGATTCTCTGTTAAACTGTCATTTATCCGTACTTCCCTCATGGCACGTGGGGTATAATTATTCATTTGTGTGCATTTCTTCCTAAGTATTCTCTAAGCTCTTTATAGGCAGGATTTATGTGATATGGACTTCTGGGTGATCAATTTTGTGTCAAAAATATTTGCTGGTGAAAGTAATTTCGTATATCGAATTTCGCATATCTAGAATCAAATAATAAAATGCTTTGAAATATGAATAAAATCTCTGTACCACATTGATATTTTTCCTTCAATATTTATTTGAAAATTAAATCTTATGGAGATACAATGAGAGGAGGCAAGGAGACACAAAATGTGTACTGAGACAGAAATTATACGTAGAGATAGTTTTGAAGCCTAAAAGGGGGCAAATTAAATATTTATTGACTTCTCAGAGTCAAAATAAAAGCATGATTGTGCTAAACTGCTGAGTGGTTTATAATATGAGCAACCAAACTGGGGTTGAAAATCCAATTGAGCAGCTCAAATACTGTTATACTGTCCAGAAAATAAAAATAAATAAAACAGAAATGGGATGGGGCTGTCTTATAAGGTAACCAATAATGTTGAGATAATAATAAATAACACACTCTGTTTAAGGGAACTAAGTTGTAACTGATATCCTCTGATTGGCAACATTTACAAGGAATGAACAGTAAAAGCAATTGTAGATTTGGAAGACTTCAAAAAGGAACTAGCTCTTTCTTGTGCTTCATACTCAAACCCTTCAAATTCTTATATACTGGTTCATTAACTGTTTTACCATATCAGGTAGCATTAAAATTTATAAAATAAGACCTCCCTAATCAGAGGACAAAGGAACATTTCTGCATGAGAAAATTTTAAATGACATTAAAAAAACATGGTATTATTTCTACCTAAGATTTTCCTAAAATTGTAAAAATTTTTGCTGAAGATAAGGCTGACAAATACTGATAAAATAGGACATATTTAAGAGTCTAAAAAAAGCTTTTACCAAAAGACCTTTATTTTAAAATTTTAAGATTCAATTGTACGTATAAATGATATATATACTATAAATTTATAAAAAACATAACACATAATAACTGGTAGACAATGGTCACTCTGACAACAGGTGATTTATTAATTTCAGCAATTTTCATAGAAGAAAACATTTAAATGGACTTTTTTTCACTTGGTTGACCACTCAAACCTCTTCCTACTTTTATTTTTTTTACGTTATTTATTTATTTATTTAATTTATTTCAAGAGAAACAGAGAGAGAGCCGGGGAAGAGCAGAGACAAAGGGAGAGAAAGAATCACAAGCAGATTCCACTCAGTCAGTTCAGAGTTGCACTCAGGGCTCGAATTCACGAAATGTTATATCATGACCTGACCCCAAATCAAGAGTTGGACGTTTAACCAACTCAGCCACCCAGGCGCCCCCTGGTTTGACTGTTGTTAAAGAATACAACATAGGGATGTCTTGGTAGCTCATTGGTTAAAGCATCCAACTCTGGACTTGGCTCAGGTCTTGATCTCATGGTTGGTGAGATGGCCCCATGTCAGGCTTTGTGCTGACAGCACGGGGCTTGCGTGGGATTCTCTCTTCCTCTCTCTGTGCCCCTCCTCTGCTTGCTCACTCTCTCAAAACAAATGGATAAACTTAAAAAAGAATTTACAGAGAATATAACTGATTATAGATATCACTCTATATATCAGTGTAATCTGAAGTCATACTTATTACAAAGAATTAAAAATAGAGAAAGGTTGCAACACAACACTTGTGTAATTTTCTTACTACTATAAATTTATAAGCTCAAAATAAAATAAAACTACATTTGAAACTTTTACTTCTCAGAACAACTTTACCTGCTGCGGCACAGATCAGTCAATACGTAAGTATAGTTTTAGATTATAGCCTGAATCTTGAGGTTTGCCTGTCTCAGCAGCTTGTTCTGATTATCACTGACAGAACTCCATCCAATTTACTTAGAAACTGGAATTTGTCTTATTATAGACAGCTATGGAAATGTTGACGACTTCTCTCTTATGCCAATAAACATGAGAGAGATAAACACTCTCTCATGCACACTACATCATTTCGTGTTCCTGGAAAATTTAGGAGTATAAGCAGTAAGATAATATATGTTTACCCTCTGTTAAGAATTGAGGAAACATAGTTCCCAAAGATGAGTTGATTGTGACCACTTGAAGGTTTTCTGTGAAGTGTATTACAAGGTGAAGCTTTTATCGGCTAATAGGGACAGAAGACTCACAGAGAAAAATCCTTAGTAAATTATCCCACCTTATGTATTTCCTGTTGTTTTTCCTTTAAGAATATATTGAGACAAAAAGAGGGCAAAACTTGTTTGGTCTAGCACTTTAGATCTCAAATATTGGTGTTAATCGTTACTTTTATGTAAGCAAATGAAAAATAGTTTCTACACACTAAGGTCACAGGGAAGGGGGGCAGGACACATGAATTGAATGGAGTTTATAAAGTAATGATGCATTACACTCCTTCTTTCCTCTGGGTGCCTCATCTTCTTCCTGTTTGCTGCCTTGCCTTTTTTGCCTAATCCTTGCTTTGGGTGGGAGGCCATTTCTCCACAGGCTTTTTCTTAATTTTGTTGCTTATTGGAGGTCTATCCATTTTATAACCTCATCTAAGTGTCTCATAGACACCTTCAGCTCTTTACATTTAACCACTGATGTGAACCATTAATTCCTGGTCACAAAGCCACTCTTCTCTTTACATTTCCCATTGTAAACACAGTTGCCCAGACTAGAACCCTTGCATCTATCTTTCCCCCTCCCTTCATTTCACTCTTTCCATTTATCTGTCATTGCTTTTACTCTCTAAACATCCCTCTGCTATCGCTCCATCATTATCACTTGACTGAGGTTTCTTATCCTTTCCAGTGTGGATTATTCTGAGTCATGGCTGATCATTCTGTTAGTAATGGAAGAGTTTTTCAACTTTACAGCAGAGCTGTTTCACGGTCAGCAAAGTAATCTGCCTGCCCTAAACCATAAATCTGGGTGTCATTTTCCTGCTAAAAAGTCCTTGATGGCTGCCCATTGCAAACTACTCTTCATGGTGTATGAGTCTTTAATAATCTGACTCCTAACTCCAAGTTCTATCTTCCTGTGTTTATGACTGCTTCTGCTCTCCCTTAATGTATTTGTAGCAAGCCTTACAGTGGACACAATCTAAACAGAGCCTCACCACACAATGCAACCTATTCAAATACTAATTCCAGGAAGGGCACATCTGAATAACCTAGCCAGCTTATTTGCTCAGCTTAGAGTAAATGCTCTACTTCCCAACTGTATCCAATGAGGAAGCTAGAATTCCAATTAAAAAAATACTGAAAGTTCTTAAGGAGGGGAAATGGGTGGGCAGTCAAAAGTAAATGTAACAAAATTTTTAAAAAATTTCCACCATACCATAAGTCAGTGAACATTTACTGTAAAGGACGAAACGGTAAAGAGTTTATGGTTTTCGGCCTATACAATCTTTGTTACAACTATTCACCTCTCCATTATACGGCAGAGGCAGTCACAGACAATAAGTTAAGAAATGGACATGACTGCGTGCCAATAAAATTTTATTTACAAAAGCAGATTGTGGGCAAGATCTGGCCTGTGGGCTGTAGTTGTTGAATCTCTGCAATTTATCAGAGCATAATGACTTCAAAGTAAGAAAGCCATGGGTCAATTAAGATTTTGTTGGATTTAAGAAGTTATCACCGGAAACCAGAAAAAAAGTGACATAAAACCGGTGTCTCCGAATGAATAAAAGAATTACACAGTCTTTATGCAACAGAAAAAGACAACCATGAAAGAAGTGAAGCTAAATGGATAAGATGGGAAGGCAACAAGAAGAAAAAGGAAGAACCTGAGGAGGAAGAAGTATTCAGGTTGTTCAAATTAATGGCAAAGTATCTACTCCTTAAGCAAAACAAACAATAAAACAAAATGATTAATGATGCTAAAAACCATCAGCCATATGAGAAAAACCACAAATAATCCTTCCACTATGTAACGGAAAACCATAAAGCAGTGACAAAGAGCTGTAACACCTGAAGTGAAAAGTGAACTTGGTCTTCTGTTAAGTTTCTCAAGACCCACATATGAGAGAAACAGGAATCTTGAAGTGCATTAAGTTCAGTTTTCATTTATTTACTTATATTTTAATGTATTTCCATAAAAATCAGTAAAACACAAAAGGTAAAAGATAAAGAAGTTTGTGAGACCAATATAGATGTGTATAACTCCTATGATTTTCTTATTTAATATAACAGTAAAGGATATACCACACAGATGCATACAAAACAATTTTGATCAAAACCTAAAAAGTTATAGTCATGAATTCAGAGCTTTTCTAGCCACTTGCCATTACTGTCCTGCCTAATTCAGTTGAGAATTTCTTATGAAGTCAAAGTGAATAGCATCCTCTTAGCCTAGAATCATATCCATATCAAACTTTTGCTCAGGAATTAATAATCATTAGTGATGTCTTTCAGACTAAATATAAAATGAAGGTGAAAATCTCTTCTCTTGCACATGACCACTTCCTTCTCTCCAGCCTGCTTCTTTGTATCAGGCAATACTATATAAGGATTTAATTCAGGTCAATCTCTTACTAATCCTCAGCGTGAATAGAAAAGCAACATTGCTGAGGGGTCTGTACCAGTAGTTAAGCTTGCTTAATTTTCCAGTAAGCTTTAATATCACTGCCTAAGACCAAAGAATCAATAATGAGGGGCTCATCTTCATAAAATCACTTCAAACATAAGTCTCTGCTAGTGAGACATTTCTAACATCCATCCCACCCACTCTACCTACTATCACATAAAAGCACACAGGCTTCTCTGACTTCTTCAAAATCGAAGCAAATTCTTTATGTCAGAGCATCTTGCACTAGAAGTTTACTTTAAAAAAAAGATATATTTAGAGACAATAAGACACAAATGGAATAGAAACAGGATTTATTTTTCTAAGTGTCAAGAACAATGAAATAAATTGTATACTTCATAAATACTATCATTGTCTTTGGAGTTCTTTGCCCTCTAGAACAGTTTCAAATATGTATATCATAAATTAAACATTTTTATATCTAGAAGTTAGAGGATTTAGCAGTGTGCTGTTTTTTAAATAGATTAAACTTCAACAAAATGTTACCAGGGCTTTTTGTTCTTGTTGTTTTATGGTTGCAAAGCCCCATCTTTGGTTTTGCAAAACATTAAAAACATATTTATTATAAGGAATTAAAATATTTTCAAGAAAATTACACTTTAAATTTTAAAAATATATTTGAATGTATACATATACACAGACGCACATCCACACAGGTGTACACACAACCCTTGTCTCTAGGAAGGAAAGAAAAATATTAAATGTTCAAGAGCCAAAGTAATTCTAAAAATCCTAAACCCAATCCCCATTACCTTTAAAAAGTCATTTGCGACTTGTAAGAAAATGATGCTATCCTATATATAAGAAAACACAATTAACTTCATGCTTTACAATTCACAGATGTCCTTCATTCCATTTCTGGGAAAGTCTTGATAAAGATAAACAAATAAATCTAACACAATTTGTAGGCCATGGGCATTACATTTTATTAGTCTTTAAGTTTACATTTTTGAATCTTTCATTGAAAATAGGGTTGTATTTGTAATTCAAATATATATCATAACAGAAGGACTGCTATATAATTTACAAATACAGTTTTGTTGAAGAGTTTTCTTTCCCCTTCCTGATTCTTCTTGAGTTGGAGGGGGAGCAAAACATTTAGAAACAAGGGACTAGAGTATGCAATGAAGTGGTGGAATGAGAATCTCTAAGAAATATGAGTCATTTGAGAAAAAAGAGAAGCAAAAAATATGAGCTCAAGGAAGACTGAAAGGAAGAGCCAGAAAAGAGCTAAACAAAACTTCGTCAACTTCAAAATTTTATATAAGGTCAAACCATTAGCTATTTTCAAATAAAATTTATATCATCATCATTGTAATACTCTCAATTACGTTTCAATTGTTTTCCAAGAACGGTGCTAAAACATATTTCTGGTACTTTTCTCAAATTAAATAAAAAAGTTTTTTAACACAGTTATAATACCTGAAAATGTTTAATGATGTAAACATTTAGCAAGCAATGATCAGCCTTTATGATTATCTTCAAAGTAATTTTGTACATGTGTCTACAAAAAAATCTATTGGTATTTTGATTACAAATGTATCACCACTTGTCTATTTGCAAACTCCTTTCAATTTTGTGTTATTAAGTTTTCCATCCAAAACATGCATATTTTCCTACTTATTCAAGTCATGTTTTATGGTTTTTGATGGAATGAAATCACATAATCTTATTTTTTCATAAGGTCTTCCTTTCTCTTTGTTAATTTTATCCCCAATATATTTGATGGGTTTGTTGTTAGAGTTATTTTCATAGATAATGAGAAAGATACTTTTTTCCCTTTTCTAGATTTGCCTCATTACTTTAAAAATAACAATTAATTTGTGTATATTTATTTTGCAACTAGTCACTTAGTAAACGTCCCCATTAGTTAGTATTTTGTTACACTATGTTATGTAAGTAAATAGTTACAGGGGCGCCTGGGTGGCTTAGTCGGTTAAGCGTCCGACTTTCGCTTAGGTCATGTACTCGCGGTTCGTGGGTTCGAGCCCCGCGTCGGGCTCTGTGCTGACTGCCAGCTCAGAGCCTGGAGCCTGTTTCAGTCTACGACTCCCTCTCTCTCTGACCCTCCCCTGCTCACGCTCTCTCTCTCTCTCTCTCCTAGAAATAAATAAAACATTAAAAAAAAAAATAGTTACAGTATTTGTAATATGGTTTAAAATACATACTAAAACACTGTTGTTGAATGAGCAGCAGAGAATTTTCTTTTAACTTGGAAGTCTGAAAAATTCTCTCTAACAGGCAGCAACTAATAGGTAATATTATTTAATGAAAACTTTAAACTTCACAGTCTAGAATCCTCAATGGGAAACTTTGTGCCAATCACAACTCTTTGACTATTTAAATATTTATACCTTGTATATGTTTTAATTTCACAACTCTTTGACGAGTTAAATATTATACCTCATATATGTTTTTATTTCTTATTTTCTTACTTTTTTTTCTCCAGTAGAACCACAAAATTTTGCTCTGAAATTTAATTGGTTCATATTTCATAATGCATACTGATATTATTTATGGTAACAGATTTAAATCACATGATATTTGTGTCAATCTAATTTCCACATCATTCACTGTGCTTTCTCAACTTTATTAATAGCAGATACTTGTGGAATTTCACTTTAATTAAAATATTAAATTACTTTATAAATAAAAACAGTACATCATTTCAACAGATAATCAAGCATGTATCATTCCTCTGAATGACCCTGAAAAATAACTCTTAATATGATTTAAATTTTACCTCAATTAATATATCCACTTGTACTCAATTTATAATGTTGCTTAAGAGACTAATATTTTTAATAACATAGAAAATTTATTTCATCCATCTAGACCTCTATCTTAAACTAAAATATCTAAAATACAGTGTCAGCAATGTGCAGGCAGAAGGGGGCTGAGGCAATAACAGAAGCATTCGTCAGATCTAATGCACAGTTAGGATTAAAAGTTTGCACAATATTAGGCAACTGGGTGGCTCAGTCCGTTAAGCATCCAACTTTGGCTCAGGTCATGATCGCACGGCTGTGAGCCCTGCCTCGGGCTCTGTGCTGATAGTTCAGAGCCTAGAGCCTGCTTCAGATTCTGCCCCTCACCTCTCTCTCTCTCTCTCTGTCTGTCTCCAAAAAAAAAAGTTCGTACAGTATTAATATAACCATTTTTGTCCTATTAAGATAAAGAGAAGAAGGTATAAGTATTAGCACTATCTTCTTACTACTAAAATAGAAATGCCTGTTATTCTCACTTTTTGTAGAAATAAAGCACATACAAAAATATATGCAAACCATGTGTTGTTGAATATTCATTGAGCACACCTGTGTCACCATTATTTAGGTGATTTGTGTAACATTTTCATGTTTTTTTAAATGCACACAGGATGGAAGTGAAAATATGAACATATATTTATGTTATCCATATGTGCAGTGTACAAATGACAGATCAGAAGCTCTTCCTTAAATCATTCATTTTAGCAAATCAAGAATAACACCATGCACACATATTAACAATGACATTCATAATTTTGGGAAAATAATGCTATATGAAAGGAATAATATTACACATATCAGCAAATGATATAAAATACACCTTCCCCATTTCTCTATTTAACATACATCTATACTCTGGCTTAGATTTGAGAGTCTAACTGAACAGCTTTCATGAACACAGCTACAAAAGAACAATCACTTTTTTAGTGGTAAAAATGGTTCAAATAGGCATATGGGTAGGATCAGATAAGTTCTCTAGTTTTCCATGGAGAAAATTCTACAGCAGAGTTGCACTTTTTGTTTGTAATGACTTAGTATGATACATGACTAAGTTGTTTTTATTTATGCTAGTTTTAGACTACATCATGCTTGAAATTGTATTACTCCATAGCGCATTAGGAAATTATTAGTGCTCAGTTAAAAAGATGTTCCATTTGCATAACAAGAGAAACTAATAATGTATTTAATTAGAAAATTAAAGATCTTTTTAAAAAATTCTAATAGGCTTCACCAATCTTCTTAAATAAGTATGTCTGAATTATAAATGCACTCATACCTTAGATCATGTTTTTGGTTGTCATTCTAAAAGTTTCAACTGTATTGTTTATAGGTGGTAGAAAAAACAAGCCTTCTTATGGGTTTTAGCTCTCATATTATAAGATCCTACGCATATTGTAAACGCTTTTCATTTACTAATTATTTATCATATACAAAATGAGAACTAAATTGGCACAATGTAGGAAGAGTGTTTGTTCCTTGAGGAAATATTACAGAAAGAGAGATTTTAAAACCTGGTTATGAATATAGAGAAAAATTCAATTCACTTGTTAAAAATGTTTGAAGGTAAAAAATACACAATTAGAATGAGCAGAATTAAAGATTTTTGATACTATACTACACATATTTAAAAATAACACTGAATGAAGCTGTAATGTGTTTCTTTTGAAATATGAAAACCTTTTGAAAATGGCTAATTACCCATAAGAGTCTAAGAGAAATGGTTCCACTAAGTGACTAGATCACACACAGGGTATCTGGGAACCCAAAGCATCAAGAGTGAGGAGTGCATATGCAGGCTAGCCTGTAAGTGAAGACTACAGAAGGCTAAAGAGGAGCCCAATGTCCCACAGAAGTTCAAAAAAGTATGTTTCCGGAAGTGATCATTAAGTGTATTTAGTGAGCCATCACGTCCTACCCGCTTTTCCTTTTTACTGAGATCTACTTTTTTTAAAGACCATCATAACTTTCACATACATTATTTCACCTAATGCTGACAGCAAATCTGTGATATACAGATAAGGAAATTGAAGCATAATGAAGTTGAGAAAACTGTCTAAGGTAACAATGGAAGAAAGCTCCAGAAACAGGATTTTAAACCAGGTGCATCTGAGTTCAGAACTTTCATCACCCCTCAAATTATCACAGATTCCAAATTAATTCAGTCTACATTACTGACTGAATTATAATTTTAAATAGTCATGTCTATTCATATGAAAATTTAACACACATAACTTCAAATTTTCCTAAAGAATGGAGAGGTGGGGGAGTATAAATTCTGTTTAGATTGGGAAAAGGCAGTAGCTATAAGGTTTTCCTTTTGTGTACAGACACAGACACACACACACAAACACACACACACACACACACACAAATCAAATGATAACAAAGGCAGTGACAAAAATAACCACAAAAATCTATAACTTATAAATCATGCTTTCCTAAATGGCCCTGGAGCAAGCACTTCAAAAGACTGTGATATTATGCACATAGTATATCATTCTAATTAGGCAAAACTTACAAAATTATAATGAAACATATTTAAGAATATACATGCATACTTTTATACTGCATAGTTAATAGGAATACATTTAAGTCAGTTTACATAAATGATTCCAGTGTTATTTTTACAAAATGAAGATTTCTCATTTCACAGACAGTATTTCAGTATGATTTTTTAAAGTTTAAATATTACCTTCTCTGTCTACTGTGTATGATGCAGTTCTCTCTAATCACGGAGACATATTTATGCTCTTAACAAAACTTTTTAGTCTCCAACATGACGGTTCATTTTCCCAAGACTTAAATATCTTATTTTTGGAATACAGGAATCTTTTCAATTCTATCACTTCCTTGCTCTATTGCTAAGCAGCTACCCCCGCCCCGCAAACCTGTTTTCTTCTCCAAATTGGAGTTTCTCGGTTTAAGCTCCTCCAACATTGATATAAAGATAACACCTGCAGTATTATCACTCAGGGATTTCAAATAAATGCATATACTTTGACCTCACCATGGTATTGTTGAATTAAAGTCTTGGGGTGAGGAAAGGGATATGCATTTTCAACATTTTCTCAGGCTTTTCTGCTGCAGACAAAAGTTTGAGAAACACCATCTGTGTGTTGGAGGTCTCAACACTAGTCAATCTGGTATCTTGAATGTGTGATCACTATACTGTGGGAGAAGCCAAGTAGGGATGAGCACAAAGGTTCTGTGTATCTTGTGCACGTGCTCACACTGGGACAGCTTAATGGGAATGAGGACTGAAGAGAAACTAGAAGAGAAGGATAGAGAGAGAAGCTGAGTTAAGTAGAGTGGGAGAGAAGTTATTTTTGTAGTTCTGCTCTTCCTAATCTATGTAACCATAGGTAAGTTAGCCAACCTTTCTATGCTTGTATTTATTAAATATTTCCAGGAGTATGTATCCATTCATTCATTCATTCATTCATTCATCATTCCTCTAAATATTCAACTAGCATCTGCCTCCTGAAATGTGCCAAGGTCTGTGCTATGCCATCAAAAAGCAATGAGAAAAATCTAGATACGGCATCTCTCTCCTTTAAGAAACTTCAGAGTATTGTGAAGAACAAATATCTTAATTAAATAAGTGCTCAAATATTAAATAACTATTTTAAATCTAGAAAGGGAGGATTAGATTAAGCTAATAGATTATATAACAATCTATAGACAGAGTAATGTTTTCCTCGAAATCTGAGCTATAGGGAGGGACAGGTGGTAGAGTCTAGGAGGCAAATTGACCTTGGGTTTATTATAAATGTCTATTCGTTCTGGTCAAACTGTTGGCTAGAGACTGTGCCTTAAATCATTACACTTATTTTCATTACGGATTTTGGTCTTTTTTTTTTTTTAGTTGCAAAAAGCAAAGCTTAGAAAGATTAATTACTTGAGTAAAGTCATATGAAATGTAGCAAGTAAGAGACCTAAAAGTAGAAATTCTAATCAGTTTGGTTTCAAAATCTATGATTTCTTTCTCCATTTTGGCTTGAACGTATTTCAAAGTGTAAGTGATGCTAAAAAGCCTCTCCAGAATTAATGGAAGGGAAATTAGACATCAGGAAGGAACTAATTTTGTATCACTGAGAGTGGAGAGACAAGGAGAAAGGAATGAAGTAGATATGGCCTCTTAAATATCAATAATGGCAAGATGACAAGTTCAGTCAGAGACACTGTATGTAGAGTAATTGGGGGATAATTATCTTGTCCAGAGGCAATTAAAGATATCGAACATTACTAAAATTATTTTGGTTTACATTTTCTATTTCAAAAATCTAAAGGAATATTTAATGATTTTTTACAACATATCTGTTTGCCACTAAAGATTGTTCTACTATTAGGTACAATTTATTTGAAATTAATTACCCCTCAATTTTAGTTTAAATTAGTAAAATAAAATTAAAAAAAAAATTTTGTTGGGGTATTCTTTCCTTTTAAGCAAAACCTTTAGGCACCATATTGTACGAGTCTTGGTTTTAAATACTAAGTATTAAGAAAAGTATTTCTTGGGGTGCCTGGATGGCTCAGGCAGTTAAGCGTCCAACATCGGCTCCGGTCATGATCTAACGGTTCGTGGGTCCGAGCCCCACATTGCGCTCTGTGCTGACAGCCAGCTCAGAGCCTGGAGCCTGTTTCAGATTCTGTGTCTCCCTCTCTCTCTGTCTCCCTGCTCATGCTGTCTCTCTCTCAGAAATAAATAAAACATTTTTAAAAATTTTTAAAAAGTGAAGTATTTCTTTCCCTTTTTTCAGGGAACGTATTCAGCCAGATTTATGATATGTGAAAATTAGTAGTTTTCTATAAACAACCATATGAAGAATATACTTGCTCACATTCACGGACGGTAATGCAAACAAACAAACACAGACCTAAGTATAAAGTACAAACACAACACGACTGAAATATACGTGGCTTAAAATGTTTCTGGAGACTTTTTAAATGTGCTACACAAAATACTATATAATGTGTTTCAATAAGCATGGATTAAATAGACCAAAACAATGCTTATAAGCTGATAAATTATACTTCTATGATATCACAGGGCCTCCAATTCCGGGGAGAGGGCAAGATGGCGGAGAAGTAAGGAGCTCCGTACTTGCACTCGCGCCCATACATCACACAGAAAAGATCTGAAGCCATTGGAAACCTTACAAAACCTGAGAGATTGGGAGAAAAAAGACGCAGAATCCACTGAGAGAGCCTTCTAACGTGAGTGCGAACCGGGGAAGATAAAATCGGGCCGGGATCGGAGACTCCAGGGTGGGAGGCGATCCCCCTCTACCC
>NW_024081278.1:81494-126906 GCF_003009895.1 Hyaena hyaena | reverse complement strand
GAAGGAAATTGAAGAAGACACAAAGAAATGGAAAAACATTCCATGCTCATGGATAGGAAGAATAAATATAGTTAAGATGTCATTACTACCTAAAGCACTCTACACATTCAATGCAATTCCAATCAAAATTGCACCAGCATACTTCTCAAAACTAGAACAAACTATCCAAAAATTTGTATGGAACCACAAAAGACCCCGAATAGCCAAAGTAATACTGAAAAATAAAACCAAAACGGGAGGGATCACCATCCCAGACCTCAGCCTCTACTACAAAGCTGTCATCATCAAGACAGTATGGTATTGGCACAAAAACAGACCCATAGACCAATGGAACAGAATTGAGAACTCAGAAGTGGACCCAAAAGTATACAGCCAACTAATCTTTGACAAAGCAGGAAAGAATATCCAATGGAAAAAAGACAGCCTTTTTAACAGATGGTGTTGGGAGAATTGGACAGGGCCTCCAATTCCTACTTAATGATTAAGGCTAATATCTCTCTTTCTCAAAGGAAATAAAAACCAGGATTATACCATCTTTAATGCTTGAAATATTTTGGCTGAATTTTAAACACTTCCACTGTCTGTGTAATGAACTGCGAGGCACTGGTTAGTCCTACACCTGGGGCCTCTCAGTCCCATCTGCAGGCTGAGCCCACCCTGGTTCTAGAACCATTTGCCTGGGATGGTAGAAAAGTAAGTCAGACGATCTGCACACATTTGGTAACTCCGTAAAAACTCAGCATTAATTCTGGTAATGGCATTTTTCATTGTTCACTGTCTTCAAGCCCTCATTTTTCTCTCAGTTCTGGGACTCAGGAAAAGAGTTTAAGCCCTACATCCCTGTGAAGGTCTGTGATTACCAGGGCCTCGTAGTCATCATATCATCTTCTACTACCTGCCTACACTCCACTCATGTCCTCAAGTCTCCTAACCTTCAGCCCCTACATCTAGACTCCCTCCTCTCATTTACCACTGAAGCCTTCTCCATGCATGTTCCCAACTCACAATACCCTTATATTTCTTCTCATTGCTAAAGGGATTTGAAGGAAATGGAGATGATCTTTTTTCCGTATCCCTTTAAATGAATGCACAGTTATCAAAACATTAATAGAAACATTAATGCTCTATCATTTCCAGAACCAACAGAAAGACCATAATGTGATAATATAACATCACCTTCATTTACTCAATTCTTGCTCACTGCTACAATTCTCTATCTTGTTAATGCAATGTTTTCAAACAAAAATATTTAAAACAAAAATCTCTATAGGCTTTTAAAGGTCTCTATATTGTGCTTAATATTCTAATTAGAGAAATCCTTGAACACCTAATATTTCTTTAGAAAACCTAATTTCCTTATATCACGTACAGAGGAAACCATTTGTTGTTAACGTTTAGGATTCACATCTGATTATGTGGCTTGAAAATGTCAACTAGTAACTTATAATGTAAAAGAAATCATAATGATTTCAACTTTAAGACACATTTAAAGTCATGCAATTTTAAACAATTTAAAATATCAAAAGCCACAACAATCTTATTCAGAAATAGTTATAATATGCTTATATTTACCATCATTTATGTATCATTATTTTTAAAATATGTTGTAGTTATAACATATGTAGGTCTTAAAATTTCACTTGTTTTGACTGTAGCTAATAGGTCATTTTTTCTGTGAAGGATAATAGAAATTTTATTTGCCTCATGGGAGATTTCAGATGGTTGCCAGGGCAAAATGGTCAACTACTCAGTCATTATATTTTTACCTTGACCTTCACTCAAAAATCAAAAGCAGTTCTAACTGTAACACTTTTCTGATCCACAACATTGATCATCTCAGGTTTCTTTGTGAGAGTTAGAGCACGTCTAATTTTTTTAAGCGAAACAATGTAATGATGCTCTATGATCATCTGAATATTCACATATGTCTTCCTTAGAGTACTATTGAGCTCTCAGCAGGTCAGGATCTGGAGCAGCACTGTGCATCTTTAAAATGTTTATTGTTAATTATATTCGAACTTCAGTTTATACAATAAACTCCACCAACACATTTTAATTTCATGAAAAGTATTTTAAAGCATCCAAATATAAATAACACCATAAATTAATTTCAAATGGTATGATAAACCTAAATTTTACTTATTAAAGTCACGAGGAATTGTAATACTCAAAAGAGGCAAAATATATGAACTATACAGTTTATCTTTCCAAAGAAATAGCCAAAAAATTAGGATTTTTAAGTATAGGACTTCAGCTTTAGTCAAAAAAGTTTACAAATGGTTGTCAGTATAGAATCTTTTTCTTAAATAAAGTAAAATGCAAGGTAAGGCTTCTTGTGTGAAAAATGGACATGCATAAAGACAGATGAGTTTTGGACCACAGTTCTTAGATGATCGATTTACTGGGGATTTGGGACAAACAGAACATTATTCAGAACCTGAAGATAAGCAAATAAGAAAGGTGCATGGGAATGAGGTGGTGAGAGGAGAGCTGTTGGGGAACAAGCAGCCAGCAGGTGCTCCAGAAGGCAGGTGCCACCCAAAGGCACTCTCCTCTCCGCTGCCTTGGTCTCCCTTCCACTGCTAATGGAAGACCTCTGGCATAATTCTTCACCAGCAGTGAATCCACAAGTCAGGATTATTCTTACAAACTGAGATCAATTAGTCTCCTTCCTTCCCTTGCTCTCTTTTCCCCTCCTCCTCCTCCTATTCTTCCTCTCAACCTATCTCTCTTGCTCTCATTCACACTTTCTCAGGTGTAAGCTCACATTGGTTCTCTCTTCCTCTTGCTTGTGCACTCTATAGCACACATAAAATACACATCTTCTTCTAGAGCCTTTGAATTTGTTTTCTTCAAGACTTTACGCTAACATGATATAAACTCAAGTAACCACTACTAAATGCCTTCTTACTCTGAAGTGTTTTAATAAAAGTGATGTTTCCTAGGTGTGTCTTTCATATTTTTTTCTAAGCTGGATGTGTGGGAATCTGTCTGCTCCCCCCCTCTCTCCTCAGGCCTTCTAAATAGCACATGGTAGTTGGCTTTGGCCAGGTGGGTAGATAACACAAGAATCACATGACACAAGCTTGGTCTAAGTCCTGTGAGGAAGTGAGCTGGGGAAAGGTCAAAGCAGGAATTTACCTGCATAATATTTCAAATTAGCCATCAGCTTCTGGTCAAGAAAACAGACACAAAGAAATGTTTGAGAGAAAGATATTCCTGCATAAGACTTATTCTGGGTATCAGAGGACCTTAACTGTTTGGTGTATTTTTTATCAAGTAAAAGTAGCTTTCTTACATATATAGATGATATGGAAAGTAAGATTAAAAGAAGGTAAAAGTATAAAGTTATTAATTTTATCATCTTTAACATGTGAAGATTTATAATACTATAAGCCAAATTAGAATAACATTAAATATACAATTTTTAGTCCCATCCAAACCTAAATTTATTTTTGAATAAACTATTTTAAATCTGACTTGAATTATTCCCAGCATTGATTTATGACAGGAATTAACATAGTTTGTTTTTTATTTTTCAAGAAAAGATGTCTAACACCTATGGGTTGGTCCCACCAGTTCACTCTCCATCAAAGTTCACCTGACAAGAGTTTTAAATCAAAGAGTATCTTGCTATAACTATAATATGAAAAAATTAGTACTTTTTTGCTAAGAAAAAGATTAGTGTCCTATACAATAAGCTTTTTTTAACAATTTTTTAAAAATGTTTTTTATTTATTTCTGAGAAGGAGAGAGAGACGGCATGAGCAGGGGAGGATCAGAGAGAGAGGGAGACACAGAATCTGACACAGGCTCCAGGCTCTGAGCTGACTGTCAGCACAGAGTCCGACACGAGGCTCGAACCCAAGAACCATGAGATCATGACCTGAGCCAAAGTCGGACAACCAACCGACTGAGCCACCCAGGCGCCCCCACAATGAGCTTTTTAAGTCTATTTTCCCAGTACTCAACTAGGATCAATAATTTTAAAATAATACCAAAATAAATGATAATCAATGAAGAAACACTGTCAGAACCTTACTGATGATACCCACCCCTATAGCTGTCTTCCCAAAGGCCCCCACTGTCCCCCAGTGCCAGGTACTGCAGACGACTTCTCACTGCCTCCCATCTATCTAACCTATCCACCCATACACAGCTCCCCAGAAGCCGTTCTCCTTCCTGAGCTGTTCTGATCATGCTAGGCTGGAGTACCTTATGCCTTGGCTCCATCCTCTTCAGGATGGTTTAGAATGAGTGAAAAATGAAACCATGAAAATCAAAGAGAACAACACAAAACAACAAGAAAGAAAAAAAAAGCAAAAAAAAATATTCACCAAAATAGAAAAATATATATTTAATCATATGTACAAATTTTTATAGATTTAAAAAATTAATAATATTGAAGTAAATATGTTGAGATTTGTCATATGGGCAAAAGTTTTTAAATCTTTATTCCCAGTTTTGGTCATCTGAAATATGCAATCCCAAACGCCTACTGGGTGTAGGTGTAACATAATTTGAAAATCTGTCTCAAAAATCTTAAAACTGTTCATCCCTTTACTGAAAAACTACCTTTCTAGAAACCCATCATAAAAAAAAAATATCCAGAGATATACAAGATACACCTATAAGAATAAAATTCACACCATATTTTCCATAATAAAAAGAAAACCTTAACAGCCAGCATTATCTAATGGAAAATATTCTCCATTAAAAGATTTCCTAAAAATATCTAAACAAAAACCCATGGTTCCAAGTAAAAATGTGATACAGAATTATGTAATCTAAGTTTCGTTAATTTATTTACTAATCAACCATGTATTGACACCTAATATATAACAGATGCTGAGGAACAAAAATGACTAACACAGCCCTCACCTAAATGAGTGCGTATTTTCAGAGAAACAAAAGACATAAATGATTAAGTACAAAAGAAGTCACAGGTATACTTTGCTGGATACACATTATATACACAGAGAGGAAGGAAAAGGAAATCTGGTGGTGTTAAAGTGCTACCACAAATCGGAGATGAAGACTACAAAAGCTTCATAGAGGAAGTGGTCTTTGGGTTAAGTCTTAACAGGAGGGTCATTTGTGAATTTCCTAAGTCCAATCTTAGAGTCATACCTATCTACTGTTTACATACCAGGAACTTCAAAGAAAATAAAGTATTTTACTATGCACAACTATTCTTCCCTTTCTGTGCTGTTGCCTATGAGTGTAACAAAATTGCAGTTCATTTGGAGGAAGATTTGCACAGTCTTTTCATCACAGCCTTATGGAAATATGTCACATTGTATCTCATGTGAAGAGGAGCAAAAGGAAGTAACAGTATTATGGAAAGCACTACTAAATCACAAAGTAAAACAGAGCTAAGACATTTTTTAAACTCAAATCAACTATTTTAAGTAAATTTGGAACTTGCTTAATTTCTGGGTCTAATGGAGATACTAGCAACTTATTTTTTTTTTTAATTATTTATATCTTTATTTTGAGAGAGAGACAGAGAGTGAGTGGGGGAGGGGCAGAGAGAGAGGGAGACACAGAAACTGAAAACAGGCTCCAGGCTCTGGGCTTTCAGCACACAGCCCAACGTGGGGCTCGAACCCACAGACTGTGAGATCATGACCTCTGCCAAAGTCGGATGCTTAACCAACTGAGCCACCCAGGCACCCCACAACTTATTTCTTATATATAAATTTTAGTTGGTTTTCTGACTAAAGTCCAAAAATGGGTCTCATATGTAACAAAAGCATAAATGGTGTGAAATATGATTTAAGATAAATAGAGCTGAAAGTTGTATCTAACACCCCATGTCAGTTATTGGATATTTCTGGGTTCATGTTGAAGTTGTGGATTCCAGGACAGAGTGCTTGACCAAGACGTCAAACTGAACTGACCATTTGGTTAAACTGCATGAAACTGAAGGAAATAGGAGAATAATGGGCCAGGAATAGAGTCAGAATTTGGAATTGAAGCAGACAATGCCATAGAAGCATTAAGAGAAACTGAAAAAGGCATGAGAAGCCGGGTAGAAACTGTAGTCATTGCAGAAAGCTAGCAGGTTTAGGACAGCAGACGGGAGGTAAAACTGAAAGTAGTCATTAACATGGGGGGAGAGAATACCAATAGGGAGTTGTAGCCTTCATAGGTAGGGGGAGAGCTTATTAATTCACACTTCTGTGGCTTACCCATGTGCACCTCATCATCTCTCATCTCTTCGGTTTTGATGCACCCTTTCACATTTCCCCTCAACTGCCCACGCTCTGGCAGGCCTTTCCTGGTTCCCACCCTTCCCCAGCCCAGATGAGCTGATCCCTCCACCACCAGTGTCCTTGGAGCACTTCAAACACACCTGCTCAGTAGCTCCAATGACACTGATTTATGGTTATGTGTGCATCTCTTTCAAAGGTACAAGTTTGTCAGTGACCGAGGGACCCAGTCTCCCCATTGTGAGATGATGATCCAGGGCTGAGATCAGTGGAGTACTTGTGCAGTAAATAAAGAGGTTCAGAGGCCATGACATCTCATGCTGATGTCACTAATTCACCTTTTAAAATGGGAAAGAGGAGAGGAGAACAGCTTTGCTCAAAAACATGAGATCTTACTTTGTCTCGACCTCAAACTTATCTTTCCATCCTAGACCCACTATTATGACATAAAAATTACATAAAACCAAATACGTGTACATGCATGCAAAATCCTGAAGATGTCAACACAGCCCTAGAATGGTTAAGTTTCAACTCTCAACAGTGTGGATGTGAGTAGGATATATGGGTCTCTGTAAATTTTGAATGTAGAAAATCATTTAGAAAAATACTAACACTTTAAAATATGCCTTAAAAGTAATTCAAAATTAAATGAAAAAGACTGAAAGACTCCTCAAATATGGTTTAATTCAGCATATGCTACCAAATAAAAATTTCTTGGAGAACTTCCTCAGAGTTCTATTACAGCAATAAATTTTTTTTCCCAATCAAGGTTCTGGTGCATTTCAACCTTCTGGAGACATTTACGCATCATGATAAACTACAGATTAAATTATCTGCAACGTGCTAGTATTAAGTATGTTTTATTCACTTATAGAATTTTAAAACTTTGTACTTAATGTCTTTTCTGTCCATTAAGCAGACTTTGATTAAGACGCCAAATTTCCTGTGCACAGTAATCAAGAGAAACATTAAATGTGTGCGCCAGTGTGTATGTGCACATGCATGCGTGTGCGCGCGCGCGCACACACACACACACGGTAACTTAAAATAAGGGTTACGCACTGTACAAAAACTATAGAAAAATCTCCAAAATGGAAAAAATACTCGAAGTTTTCCTCAGGGGTAAAAGTGCTTTCTGGTAGTGTATTTTATACTGAAGTCACAAAATGCTTCTACACTGTGTTCATGATGCATTTAGAAGTCTTCATTCCCTCTGTCAAGAGGGACTTTTCATATAGGTTCGATATTTAGTAGGAAATGAACATAGATCTGAACTCAAATTAAAAATCTTATCACATGGGTAGTAGGAGAAACCTATCCACATAAATCTCTAAATACTGACAGCCTTAATATTCATCTCTTTTAACACATGCCCTTATATAGTATCTTCAGAAAAGTCATTTTTAAAGAACAAGAGACAGAATGAAAATGTTTCCAAAGCCTATTTACTGTGATGTTGGCAAAGAATCTCATTAGAATAAATTCACACTAGTTCTTTTCCTTTCAATAATAAATTTTAGCTCATTTCACAGCTGTATCCCATAGAGGAGTTCACACTGAATATATATCATAGTTTAGTCGCCTGTAGACAAATGTAATGATGCCAGCAGGTTTTTACTTTGTCTCTTTTGGGAAAGAAAACTACAGCTGGAATCTAAGTCTCTCTGTACAGGACACTGCAAAAGTCAGCACTTCTATTGTTGCTAATATTCCTATTCAAGAAATTTTGTCAGTTTATACACTTGGAAAATGATTCCCTGAAATAAAGGTAAACTGCAATAGTGTACCAAACCACAGCACAGATGGTCAGACTGGGAAGGTGGGAGAGAAGGGAAAGAAAGAGCTTAGTAAAGAGAACTTTGAGGGTAAGGAGAGATAAATGAAGTTATGTGTAAGTGTGCATGGGTGTGTGTAAGACCACGGGAGAGAAGGAGAGTGTGTGAGCAGGAGAAGAAGAGAAAGAAGCTCTGTGGGATATTTCAGGAAAGGTAAAGAGGGGTTTAGGATGTTTGTTATATGGTGTCCAGTATAAACTTCTGTGTTATCCTGTCAAGAAAATCCACAGTTTAAATCTACAGATCACTTTTTTTAAAAGAGATACAAGGGGGGAACATCAATATACTGAAACTAAATACTAAATGATCACTTGAAGCAGCTCTGTATATTTTTCAGTGGTCAGATTCACTGCAACATGGAATATGAATACATATTTATATTTTATTATAAGACAATAAATTGTTTAGATAAAATATGTATTATTCTATGTCACAAAACTGAAGGAATCTATAAAAATCAATGTTAAAATCTCAAAAGCGCTGTCAAATCCTCAGTCGGGACATCAAATAGTCAACTTATATACAAATATTACAAACCTGTAATTATTCTATTTACCTATGCTTGTCTGAAAGCATTAAGAAAAAGTTTTCTATTATTGTCTATTAATTATACCATATAATGTTCATTTAAATATTTGAAACTTACTCTACACAATTGAAGATTTTCCCTAAAGTATCCTTACTTTTCCCTCTTCAATTAAAATACTAGTGTATGTAGGTCACCAAGATGCTTGTTTTGGCTGGTAGTCTTATAATAAGAGTATGGTTTGGGTCAAATCCCTTAGCTGTAGGTACCTGAGTTTACTCTTTCATTAAAGAAGGGTGTTACTTCCTACCCTATAATAATGAAGAAATTGTAAGAAATTAGTAAAAGAACATGTGATATAAATGTTTAGAGAACTGTTGAACACCAGGAGAGCACAGCAGTTGTGTTATTACATCCACTAAGCTGTAAAAACCAAATGGGTAACTTCTAAAATACATTAACACCTGAATTTTTTAGTATCACTTAGATTTCTCTGTGCATTTTGAATACCTGTCACTGAGTCAGCCTCTGTAAGTCGTCACATCTCCTTCATCCTTACTTTTTTCCTCCTTTACTGAAGACTTCACTGTATTATCAGATCAAAAACCCAAAAGGAGCTGTTTACAGGCATCATATCAAATGTGCTCATGACTCCTTCAGCGTATTTTCCTCCTAAATGTGCTTCGCTTCGGTCCTTATAAACTAGGTCCCCTATACCACTTTGCTATATTTTCTAACTACTTAACCTTCTAATTATACAACAATATCTTCATTGGAACTTCAGAGTGTGTGCCTGAATGACAACTAAATCATAATTGAAATTACTGGAAAACAAAATGTGTATAGTGCTGTGCTGGAAAAAAAAAAAAAAAAGTCCAGTTTGGCAGTTCCTCTAATCATAAAATACAAAGTTACCATAGGACCCAGAAAGTCCACTCTTAAGTATATATTCAGGAGAAATGAAAAAATATGTCCACACAAAAACCTGTACATGAGTGTTCACAGCAGCATTCTATATTATAGCCCAAAAGTGGAAAAGCCCAAATATCTATCAACTGATGGGTGAATAAAATGTGGCATATCCACACAATGTAATGTTATTCAGCAATAAAAGGAATTAAAATACTGACACACAATACCACATGGATGAACCCTGAAAACATGCTAAGTAAAATGAACCAGTAACAAAAAACTAAACAAGGTTTCATTACATTTGTAAAAAAAATGTCCAGAAAAGGCAAATCTATAGACATAGTAAGTAGATTAGTTCCTACCTAGGATTGGGCCTGATAAGAAAGAATGGAGAATTTAAAGGTTCAGACTTTTGGGGAGGGGCAATGAAAATGTTGTAAAATTGACTGTGATGAAGGATACACAACTTTTGTACCTGATAAAGTTGTTTAAAAACCAGCTTTATGATAGCAATTCCAATATTCAGCATATTACCAACAAAGAAAATTCATCTTACATATAATGATATAGCACAAGACTCACTCCTCTAATTTCCACATATTTTATTACATCAAATTAATTTAGCTTCTGGATCGTACTACCAAGATAGAAAATTACTTAGAAAAGAATGTTCTTGAAAGCTCAGAAAACTTTCATCATCATTTTACATGTCATGATGTCCATGGTGCTGCAGTGCTTGATCAATCAAGTTTGAAAGAACACCTTGACTGCTCTCTAATATTTATTCTCTTCTTGTGGGATATTCACAGCTGAAGCAGTTCAAAGCCAGTTCTCTTACAGAACAAGCCAAGGGAACTGAAGAAATTACATTAAATCTTGCAGTTAGAGACACAGAGAGAAATGTATCTTAGCAGCAGTCAAAGCTTTCCATGTGAATTAGTTTATTCCATAAATCCAAATTCACTTTGATGACTCTCCCATTAAAGATGTGTAGTCACCACTGAAAAGTGTCAGAAGAAGCTGTTTTATAGAGCTATTGAACCTATGATTTTTGCTGCAGTTCTGTGGTTACACTCACCAGCCCCGGGCAGCAGATGCCTTCCCTCTGCTAGCTTCTCGACTTCCATGGGGCTGTTAACTAATGAGAACTAATGAAGCAGAGCATGTAGGGAGGTGGAGGGAAATGTTGATGTTGGCCGGAAACAGGACTCTTCAGAAACTTCAATTTCGTTTCAGCATTCCATATATTCTCATGTGGTCATTCTCTAAAACTCCAAAAGATACCTTTTTAATCACTTTTCCACCCCTGTATTCAAACTTCAGATTTTTGAACACCTCATATGATTGCCAGAGGCAGAGTGTGTAAACTATTTCGCATAATCCAACTGACTTACTAGATAGGTTATGTGGTCAACAGTGTTGTCCCTTATGACATTTTTTTTAAATGAACCCCATTTCTAAATGATGGCAAATGACAGACCCACCGTAGGGGAAGCGGGCTGCTTTTTCAGTTGCCCATGTCCACACAGAAAAGAGCAAGCACGCCCGGCCCCCTCAGCATCCCTGGTGCACCTCACTCATTTATGTTCTCACTCACTGACCCACCCAGAGAAATACACAGATTTAAGGTTGAATTTTCACAGTAGTCTAATCAAAACCACAGAGGAAAATAACATACCTAATCACCCTTATACATAAACTGAAAAGGATACTCTACCTTTCCTATGACTATGTTTAATTGTCATTACCTAAAGACGGGGTCTCTCATAGAAAGTTTGCAAGAATTGTAATAGTTCATTTACACAATTAATATTCTTCTAAAATTTATAAATTCACATGACTTAACATTTGCAAATACACTGTTTCATTCTCGGCAATGTTTTATCCAACTAAAGAGATGTGGGCTCCTAGATTCATAAATCAAACAAAAACCTGGCTTCTACTGTGTTCCACTCAGTGTGGCCCTAGCTGCTCTCCACACATGCACTCACCCTTCCATTCCCAACTCACCCCGAGTTTTTATGCCTCAGAACCTCTGACTGTCCCTCAACACACATTCCATTTAATTTCTTCACAAGAGCTCCACTCTACCTAGCCATTTGTCCTTCTGGCAAGCTGTTTATTTTTCAAGCGTGTGTTTTATGAAATCTCCTCTTCCCTGTCTCCTTCTTCAAGATAATAATCACTTTCTCTGTTCCACATGTATTTATGTTTCCATTTTTGCAGTAAATTTCCTAGACAACAATTATTTACATGTGACAGGAAGCTTCAGGAGTGGTGGGTCCGTATGCCATTCACACTTGGTCCCCAGCACCAAGTCTGCTGTAAAAAACAAAACAAAACAAAACAACAAAAAAAAAAAAGCACTACATGCTTGTTTGTTTTACGTAAGTGAACAGATAGACACAAACATGAAGAAAAAGGTCACCGAATTCTGTGACTGGAGTCCCTGAAGTTGTGTAATATAGTGGTTCTGAATGAAATATATTTCCTATAGAAAAAAAATTTATTATATATAATACACATAGTTAATATAAGTGTGCATAAAGTATGCACAAACACATACATACAAATATTTCTATATTTATGATAGGGTTATGTCCCAAAAAACTCATCTTACCCATCTTAAGATAAAAATATCACAACTTGAAAACACATTTAATATACTGAACCCACGTATATAAAAAAACAACAGTTAATACAAAATATTCCACCTGGGTCTCTTACCAATACTGCCTTAATAATATCATAATTAATGTAAAAAATTTACAACTAATATATTATCTAAATGACATCCTAATGGCAGCTGCTATTAGAAGAAAAGTACTTCTGGGATGCGTGTGCAGCTCAGTCAGTTAAGTGTTCGACTTCAGCTCAGGTCATGATCTTGGAGTTTGTAGGTTCAAGTCCTGCATCAAGCTCTGTGCTAACAGCTCAGAGCCTGGAAGCCTCCTTCAGATTTTGTGTCTCCCTCTCTGCCCTCCCCACCCTTGTGCTCTCTCTCTCCCTCTCTCAAAAATAAACATTTTTTAAAAATTTAAAAAAAGTACTTCATGGAAATTGGTGCAGGCATGGCAGTCTGAAGACATTGTTCAGGCACCAAAGTGGCAAATACAGGAAGATGGTGAGACATAAAAGGATCTTAAAATAAAAGCTATAAACTAATGAAAGGTATATTAAGATCATTTATTAGAGCGAGCTCTTGATGAGCACAGAGTCTGAGATAATTTTTTAAAATAAATTGTTAATATAACTTTTTGAATAATTAATATTTTAGTGAAAGTATTCATAATTGTGCACATTTTCAAAAGTCAGCGCTTTAATATCGCTATAACATTTGAGGCAGTATAATAACTTCCATAATGCCAAATAAATCATGAAGTCCTGTGTAGTAATAGCCATAAATGACTGTACTATTACATGTGCATATATTTATGCATAGAAGTATGTGTGCATATATTTGCACTAGTATGATTGTAATGGTGTATTGAATTAGTAATAGAATTCTATCAAAAGCCTACAAATTATAAACTTTAGAGAATGTACATAAAAAACAGTTTGTATTGAGCATGTAACAGGTGAATACCACTCCTCCAAGTTGAGAATCACTTTCAGAAGACTTTGAAATCTTGAGGTATATATATATATAGGATATCTATATACATGACATGTATATGCATATACAGAGCATACACACGATGTACATATGTTTATACATACATACATACATACATACATACGGGGGGGTATGTACTTTAGGAGAGAAAAGAACACTGTGAGAGAGGATACGTCAGCATTCACTGTTCACTTCCTACACCCTTTCACTCACATCATCACAGACCAGGAAAGTCTTGCCAAAAATAATCTTAGGTGTTTCCACACAAAGGAATTTTGGAATGCACAGTCCCACTTAAAGAATCACAACTCTAGCATTTCCTGCATGGCAAAAATATGTACAAACACAAGTAAAAATAAAAGGCTGAGGTTGAATGTCTTTGTGTTCTAAAACTATACTTTGAACAACTCTGCTAACAGCAAAGCTGAGGGCTTTGCAACTATGTACTGGCCCTGACAGCATGTAAAAGCAGAATAATGCCAGATGCAGAGAAACCTAAAATGCACATGCAGATTGAAGAAGAATCAAAATGAAGAATAAAACAGAGTGGGATCCAGAGACAAACTCTAGCTCTGTGAGAAGCCATTTGTAGTTCACGTCAGGATCACAAGTAAAAGATTTACTGATTTACTGAGTACGGACGTGAGCCAGACACCATCTAACTGCTATACAGTTTTGTCTCAAGATATCTTTAAAACAATCTGAAGAGGTAGATACTAGTATCATACCTAGGGCATGGCTGACAAATGAGAGACAGAGATTTGAGTTCAAATTCTTAATAAAGTACAAAATTGGGTCAAGATTCATATCTGTCTCAGAAGTTGATTCTTGAACATTTCATTCATTACATACACAAATACACATAAATATCTATTTTACTACGTAGCAACCAATACCTCTTTAATCTCAAGCAATGGCTTCAATTCTTTGCAACTAACCTCTTTCATTGTCAAGTGGAAGTAAATGAATACAATGGACAAACTCCTCTGACACAGTTCTGCTGATTTTGAGACAGAAAACAAAAATAATCTTTAAATAGTAGAACCCAAATCAGCAGTATTTGTGTTCTGATGCCATTCTTTAGCAGGCATATCATAGAACATACTCACAAACACAACCATCTACAATACTCAGTAGGTGCTGTTACTGCTACTGCTATTCCAACTCAAGGGATAACTTTTTATCCAGACAACATGGCAAATTTGAAAAGCCCTGCATTGGCCATACAGCGTGAGTTTTTTTTTTTTTTTAATTTATTTCCAGGAGAGATAGAGAGAGACAGCGTGAGCAGGGGAGGGTCAGAGAGAGAGGGAGTCACAGACTGAAACAGGCTCCAGGCTCTGAGCTGGCAGTCAGCACAGAGCCCGACACGGGGCTCGAACCCACGAACCGCGAGATCATGACCTAAGAAAAGTCAGAGATACAGCGTGAGTTTAAGTACTCCCACTACTAATAGGAATGCTTATGGTAATCAATGCCTAGGCTTGATACATTTGCTTGGGAAAATTAACTGTCCAGCAAGCTCTCTCCATAGTTCTCAGTTAACTACCTGGGTAGTGTACTGTATTTGTGCACACACGATCCACTTCTGAGCCACCGTCTACTAGCCCCATTCTGGGAGTGCTCCACATTCTGTGTCCGTGGAAGGGTTTGTGGAAGCAAGCTGAGCAGCAGGCTGCCTTGACAGCTCAACTTAGCAGGGGTTCAGAACAAGGGACTTCACAGTTTCCCAGAAGTTCAGCAGGACACTGCACAACAATTGTTTGCCTGCCCCCGCCCCGAGCAAGGAATAACAGATATGCAACTATGTAATTAACCACAACAGAGTCAGCTAGAGACGCAGCCTGCACATAGTGCACTTAAAAATCTCACAAGCTTGGGGACCCTGGGTAGCTGAGTGGGGCTAAAGGTCTGACTTTGGATTTCATCTCAGGTCATGATCTCACAGTTCGTGGGATATAGCCCCACGTCGAGCTCTACATTGACAGCTCAGAGCCTGCTTGGGATTCTCTCTCTCCCTCTCTGCTCCTCTGCTTCTCACTTTCTGACTCCTTCTCTCTCTCTCAAAATAAGTACATAAACATTAAAAAAAAACTGTTAAGAATTCATTTTAAAAAAAGAGGAAATCTCACAAGCTTACAGGCTCAATTTAACCTTTAATCTATCACACCCTTTCTTTCCAGTTCAAGATACCGTTTATCCCTTCCAAACTCTCTCCCAAAGTGTTCTCCTCGAGGTAGAACCAAGACAAAGTGTAGGCTCATCCCCATTTATTGTTTATTTACTTAATTTCCATGTGTATTCTCTCTTTATAAAATACTTGTTAGTAAGAGCCGTATCATCAGGGCAATAACAAACGAAGCATGTGCAGCCCAGGTTAAGACTGAGACTTTGAACTCAGCCATCTGCAGGTTCCACCTGTTCTTGCTACTATACATATGGTAGAAGGACTACAGACTCCTCAGCAGAGAAGACAGATGACAAGCAGATGAAAAAGTGATGCTCAACACCACGTATCATTAAAGCACAGAAAATTAAAACAATGACACACAACTACACACATTAAAACAGCTAAAATTCAAAATACTGACAACACTGGCCAGGATGTGGGGCACCAGGAACTCTCATCCACTGATGGTGGGAATGCAAATGGTACAGCCACTTTGAAAGACAGTTCCTAACAAAATTAAACATGCTCTTCACCATATGATCCAGTACTGTGCTCCTTGGTCTCCCCACAACAGAGATAAATACGTATCCACACAAAAATGTATACACAGATGTTTACAGCAGCTTTATGCAGAATGCCAAACCTTGGAAGCAATGAAGATGCCCATCAATACGTAAATGGATAAACAAACTGTGCTATATCCATACAGCAGAATATTAGTCAGTGATAAAAGGAAATGAGGTATCAAGCCATGAAAAGACATAGAAAAAAACCTAATGCATAATTAAAAAGTGAAAGAAAAGGCTACACACTTTGTGGTTCCAAATACATGATATTCCAAGAAAAGCACAAGTATGGAGACAAAAGAAGATAAAAATATCAGTGATTACCAGACATTTGGAAAGACAGTGGGATGGATTGAGGCATGAATAGGTCAAACACAGAGGATTTTCATGGCAATGACACAACCCTGTATAATACTATAATGGTGGATACATGTGTTACTAGGCACATGTAATTATATATCTGTCTAAAACCACAGAATGTATCTGAGTGCCTGAACCTTACTATAAACTATGGATTTTAGTAATAATAATGTATCGATACTGGTTCATCAATGGTACACATGTACCGCAATGATGGAAGATGTCAATAATAGGGAGAAATGGGAGAAGAATGAAGAGTATACGAGAACTCAGCACTTTCTGGTTAGTTTTTTGTAAACCTACAAACACTCAGAAAGTAAAGCCTATTAAAAATAATTTTTAAAAGAATGTAGAATATTTGCCTGTTTCCACCTTTCTCTTCTTGTTGTGTTATTGTCTTATAATGTCTCATTTTCTCCCCAAGTCTTGAGAGCCATCCATAGCTTCTCCTGGATTTATGGAGATGACTCAGTAAATTCTATGTGCATGATCTCTGACAGCTCAAGAGACATGGAGTCTCCCCCATCAACATTATCCAATTACATGGACATGAAGCACATTTCTGCCTTTTCCCCACATCTCCTCATTTATTTTCTCATAGCATAGCTCTGATACATTAAAAATAATACCCTAGAGATTCTGATTTCATAATGGTCAACTATGCAAAATATCAATATGGTCAATAGTGCTTCTGGAAGATTAAAGGACATCCTTTTGGTTAGGCCCAGTTATGTATCACAAGCAGTAGATGGATTACTTCTTAGTATTGCTGTTTTCAGCACTACCATATTTCCTCCACTCTTTCCCAACATGTGCTTAATTGTTATTTCACTTCCTCTGAACACTGTTTTTCTTATTGCTTGGATACCTGAGGATTAAATGCAAATTCCTTTATTTTTCATCATTTTAATGCATCCTAAAGTGTCAAGTATGGAGTGTTGATGACAAAGAAATAGAAGAAAAACCTCTACCTTATGACTCATTGGCACCTCTAACTCACACTCTGTGATGTTCTTGTGATAAGAAAATGTATTTTCTGGATAACACTTCCCTAATGTTTCTTTCATTAAGGACCACTTAATTCTGAGAGAGCCCATTCACCAGACAGAGGCTTTCACTCACCCCTTCCCAGAGATATCTCACTGCCCAGGGTTACCAATCTGACTTACATGAGAGTTTAAGAGGCTCTGTTTCCTTAGAAAAGCATGCAAAGCAAACCACACTTCCCCAATAACCTAGTCAGGAGGTCAGCATCTCATCCCACCACCATCAGACCAGTTTTTCTATGTTATAATAATATTCAGGAAAGAATGTGGCCATGTGCTGCTCTAAAGCAGTCAACCTCAGCCTTGACTGGGGCTTCTATTATTTTGCAAACCAGGTACCCATCTACAATTTGCATAATGAGTGACCTGAGTTACTACAGTCCATTAAGATAGTAAAATTTCACAAAACCACCTGAGCATTTCACTTTTTGATGCAATCAATAAGGTCTTAATGAATTTTGAACTGGGTTATAAATACTAAGAAACAAGGGTAGGGAAACAAGACAGAAACTTTACTTTTTAAAAATGTATGTAGGGGCGTGGTGAGTTAAATGTCTCACTTTTGATCTCACCTCAGGCCAGGATCTCACAGTTCTGGAGGTTAAGGCCCGATTGGGCTCTGCACTGATGGTGCGGAGCCTGAATGGGATTCTGTCTCTCCTTCTCTCTGCCCATCCCCTGCTTGCGTTTACTCTCTCTCTCTCAAAATAAATAAACTTACTTTTTTAAAAGCATTTAAATGATCATCTAATAAGCAAAATTAACAAAGATATAAAAACAATTCTGTGAAATCATTTAGGTTGGAAGGCATTGGTCACAAGACACTTTCAGGAATCTAACATTTCAGATTCTTGAGAAAGCCTTTGAAATACAGCACAAAATGACATATAAAAATTTCTATTTATATAATTCACCCTCAGTTTGCTGTTCAAAATATTTTTATGATCTGTGCTCCATGCTGTCTACATCTAAGTGTCAAAGTAGTAAAAAAGATGGGCCTATGATAATACCACCTCTCTTCCTAGTTTTATTTGTTTTCATGGTGCACCTTGATTGGAGAAGACAGATAAATGTGTTGAATTTGTAAAATTACTGCCTGTTATGTCATTTTTAAGGAAAGAAAGAGGGGCATCTGGGTGGCTCAGACAGTTAAACATCTGACATTGGCTCAGGTCATGATCCCACGGTTCGTGGGTTCGAGCCCCGTGTCGGGCTCTGTGCTTACAGCTCAGAGACTGGAGCCTGCTTCAGATTCTGTGTCTGCCTCTCTCTCTGACCCTCCCCTGCTCACGCTGTCTCTCTCTCTCTCTCTCTCTCTCTCAGAAATAAATAAAACATTAAAAATATAGTAATAAAATAATTTTAAAAAGGGAAGAAAGATAAAGAATGGAAAGAGAATATTTTTTGAACATCCACCACATTTAGGGCACTGTGCTAGACACTTTCCATTTACTACCAGTCAAAACTTTGTAAATGGCCTTGCACTTCAGAATTTCTGTCACCATTCTAAGGTGAGAAAACCAAACCAGAGAGTTTAAGTAACTTGACCGGTAAGGTACAGGCAGATTTAAACAGTGGTTTGTCTGATCCCAAAGTGTGTGTTCTTTCTATCCTACAATGCTGTATCTCTTATAATCTGATCAAGTATCTAGCACTGTAACTGTATCAATTTGTAATTTCTAGTGCACTTACCAAATAAGTGATTTCAAGAAAGCTAATGCACATTACTGGACTTGTTCCAGGTCATAAAATTAAGTTGCCACTGTATTATGTAACAGAAAAATAGAAATAATAAAAAATGCCACTTACTGAAGTTCTAATCAAATATTCCACTGATATATTATATATGCTACCTTATTTAAATAAACCTCAGAAAACCTGTATATAATACATATATTTAGCCATATTGGAGATAAAAGATAAAGATTCAAGAAGACGACATAATTTTATGACATGGATGAAATACAGCATCATGTTCCATGTTACTCTGGACTAATTGACATTGATGCCCATACTCTGTCCACTCTACTCTCTGCCTTCCATTTAATGAGCAAACTATGCCACATTCCAACTGAAGCACAGTTGAAGTGCAAAACACTTATTAGGATAATGCCACCCTCATGTTACTATTACCTGGAAGGACATTCCTCTTTCTTTTGTTATTTAATGAATGGTAGAATTAGGATTAATACCTTTCCATATGCACTACATAATATTTTATATTAAGACAAGTACATGAAAGAAAAGAATAATACTTTTATTTTGTTTTAATATTTTTTTATTTATTTCTAGGAGAGAGAGAGAGACAGCGTGAGCAGGGGAGGGTAAGAGATAGAGGAAGATACAGACTCTGAAACAGGCTCCAGGCTCTGAGCTGGCAGTCAGCACAGAGTCCGACACGGGGCTCAAACCCAGAACCGTGAGATCATGACCTAAGTGAAAGTCGGACGCTCAACCAACTAAGCCACCCAGACGGCCCTTACTTTTATTTTTTTAACGTTTATTTAGTTTTGAGACAGAGAGAGACAGAGCACGAACTGGGGAGGGGCAGGGAGAGAGGGAGACACAGAATTTCAAACAGGCTCCAGGCTCTGAGCTGTCAGCACAGAGCCCAGTGTGGTGCTTGAACCCATGGATTGCGAGATCATGACCTGAACCAACGTCAGAGACTTAACTGACTAAGCCACCAAGGCGCCCCTACTTATTTTATTTTATATTGAAGAAGTAAGAGATTGTTTTACACACAATTAACTGTGTAAAGGACACAGTGACTATTGTTAATAGTATTGCCTTGCATTTCATGAACTTAGTTTGAAAGTGTTTAGTGTGAGAAGTGATTTTCTTGAGAGAAAATTCAAACAGATAAATATCTTAATCCCCTCAATTCTGAACAATAGCTAGTGTGTACTTTTTTTTGGATTTCAGGGTCATTTCCTTGTTACAAAAATTTGGGACTCAATTTGGGACTATATCAAAATTAAAATCTTTTGCACAGTGAAGGAAATCATCAATAAAATCAAAAGCCAACCTCCTGAATGGGAGAAGATATTTGCAAATGATATATCTGATAAGAAGTTAATATCCAAATTATATATAAAGAACTTACATAACTCAACATCAGAAAACCACAAGTAATTGATTAAAATGGGCAGAACACCTGAATAAACAAACATTTTTCCCAAGAAGACCTACCAAGATGGGAAACTGACACAAGAAAAGATGCTCAAAGTTACTAATAATCAAGGAAATGTAAGCAAAACTACAATCAGCTATCATTTTCTACCTGTCAGAATAGTTAAAATAAAAAAGGCAAGAAATAATCAACACTGTCAAGAATATGGTGGGGGAGGGGCGGGAAGGAGCCCTCCTGCACTGTTGGTGGAAATGTAAATTGGTTGAGCCACTGTGGAAAACAGTATGAAGATTCTTCAAAAAATTAAAAATAGGACTCTGATATCCAACAATTCCACAAATGGGTAAATAGAAGAAAAGACATGAAAACATTAATTCAAAACATATATACACCCTATATTAATGCAGCATTATCTACAATACCTCAAAAATGGAAACAATCAAGTGTCTATGAATAAAGAAGGCATACAGAAGGCATACACACGCGCGCACACACACACACACACACACACACGGCACACACAATAGAATATTACTGAGTCACGGGGCACCTGGGTGGCTCAGTTGGTTAAGCGTCCAACTTTGGCTCAGGTCATGATCTCATGGTTCATGGGTTAGAGCCCTGCATTGGGCTCTGTGCTAACAGCTCAGAGCCTGGAGCCTCCTTCAGATCCTGTGTCTCCTTCTCTGTCTGGCCCTCCCCTGCTCATGATCTCTCTCTCAGAAATAAATAAACCATTTTAAAAAATTAGAAAAGAAAAAAGAATATTATTGAGTCACAAAAAAGGATGAGATCTTGCCATTTGTTAAAACATGGATGGACCTACAGAGTAATATACTAAGTGAAATAAGTCAGACAGAAAACAACAAATACCATATAATTTTACTTCTATTTGAAATCTAAAAAACAAAACAAATGAGTAAATAAAACTTAGCAAGCAGAAACAGAACCATAAATACAGAGAACAAACCAATGGTTGCCAGAGGAAAGGGGGTAAGTGGATGGATAAAACAGGTGAAGGACAGTGGGAGATGCAGGCTTCCAGTTGTGGAATGAATAAATCACAGGAATAAAAGGTACAGCATAGGAAATGTAGTCGGTGATATTTTAGTGGTGGTGTATGGTACGGATGGTAGTTACGCTTACGGTGAGTACAGCCTAATGTATAAACCTGTTCAAATCACTATATTATTTGCCTGAAACCAATATAACATTATACATCAACTAAACATCAGTTTAAAAAAATAATAAATACAATTACTTCATTAAGACCTTTTGGAAAATATATCTATGACAGAAGTTGATAAAAGTTGTAGGTATTCATTCACTGTTTTCTGTCTTATTCATGTTAAGTCAATCATACCTTACCAAATGCATTCATATTCTTAATTTAGAAATGCCAGTTAAATATTAGACATAGTTACTACTGAGAAAATTCCATACTGTAGAATATAAAAGTGGGAAAAACTAGCACTTATCAGTAATTATTTATCTTCTAATAATAAAGTGCTTTACCTCTATGTTTATAAAATATGTTTTTAATTATCCACACAAATTCGTTACCTCTCAAATAAATCTTACAAAAAACTGTTAAAATATTTAACTTCTGTATTTTAATAAGTATTTTTAATATCTTATATTCTGAGGTCTTCATTATTAAAAAAAAAAGTGTAGCAAAGTAAATATCCCTTGGCTATTAGATTTTATCAATATTGTACCTTTTTCATTACCTTATTCATTATTCAAATAAGTTCCTCCTAGCTCTACCACTCCAGTTAAACCATCGTTTCCCAAAACACTGATAGTTACCTTACAAATTCCCCCTTTTATTCAGTCATTGCTGAAATATTTCATAATTCCATTCCAGTCTTTCAGAAATGTTTTATACCTTTTGTCACCATCCCCTTCATAAAATATCTTCTTCCATTTAGCACTGATTGCCATTTTCCTTGGACCTGTTCTGACCGTACTTTCTCTGACTCTTCTACTGGTCTCTCCTCAACAGTGGCCCTTTAAATAACAATATTCTCTGTGAAGTACCCTGGCCACTCTTTTCAGTACTTCTCTTATTTTAGTGATCCCTCCAACTACCATGCTTCGAAATATTATACATTTGTTGAGTTCTGAGTCTACAGTCTCAGGCTCTTTCTCTTAAGCTACCCATCCAGTCACCAGTTTTCCCACTAGGTCTATTCATTTGAACAGATTACTCCTTAAGTTCGGTATATTGATAGTAAATGCATATTCTTCTTCACTAACCCCAGGACATCAGCTCTTCCTTCTTCACATCCTCTGCCTCAAGGAATGGGGCACAGATATGATGCAGTCTTGATGGGATGAGTCCCTCCTCTCCTTGGTACAGAGTTCCCTACATTCTGAAGATAAGGTGACATTTCTGCCCTGTGATCCCCAGCCCCCCTTCTCCTCGTCACTTCCTTTGCTCTCAGGTACTCTCCTTACTGACCTCTAGGCTCTTCACTTAATCTCTCTCCATTCTGGGCAAAGAATATATCAGTCCTCTGCACAGAGCTTCCAATAGCTTCCACTTGCTTTTAGGTTAAAACTCCAACATCTTTACCAAAGTTTGAAGGTTTTATTACAATCTGCCCCAACTCATCAAATTGGCATTCTTCCATTCATTCCCACCAAACATCCTAGACTTGAGTTCCAGAACTTTCAAGATTTAAGAATGTCGTCATGCTTTTACTTTTATTTTCTTTCTTCGCTCTGCTTAAAATGGACTTCTACTCCTCCCCGCGTAAAAAATCCAACTCTCATCTTCCATAACCTCTATCAATATTAACTCCTCTTTAAAGCTCTCTACAACCCCCGTTTTCAGCTACACGACTTCCCTGTTCTTATAGAACTTTGTTCATGACTATGGTACCATGTGGTAATTGTCATGTATTTACAGTATTGTTCAGTTGTGAATTTCTTGAGGGAAGGGATGTCAATATTCTAGTCAGCCTCTACCTCAGTGACTTTATATAACTGAGTCCTCAATAACTCTTTGTTGTTACTTGACTTAATAAAACTTTCATACAGTGTATACCTTAAGGTTTCATATAATATACATTAGATATCATATATCATGTATTATAAACCTATGTATTATGTACATGTATTATATATACACATGTTAATCAACAGTGGATATATGTATATATGTTCACTTATGATGTATGTATGTGCATATTTATACACACATACGAAGCATGTTAAGGGTGAAAAGCCCTTAAATATCACCTTTTTTAATCAATGAATATTACAAACTCAGAAACCAAGAGCCAAAGTCATTAAATGACTTTGCCAATATACCACAGCTTGCTAGTGATAAACACAGTTCCTGTCCCAGGGTTCTTCATCCAGTGTTTCTTTTACTACTACCTGTAATTAAATGGTCTGAACAATAATGTAACTCCCTATTATCTGCTGTTCCAAGCCTCAACAACTGGAATAGAGATCCTGGACTGTCTGACCTCACCTCAGTGTCTCTCCCAATTCTCGTCCTATTTTCATGGACAAACACAATTCTTTCATCTCTACATTTTCATTTACAATGTTTCCCTCTCCTTGAAATATCCCCGAGTTCTTCTGACAACAATTCTCAATTTCTTTATAGATACAGCAAACCCTCCTTTCCCTCTTGAATAAAATAAAGAAGAAAAATTTTCCTCTCCAGTTTAATTCACTTTTTTTCCCCACCAAACTAAAGGCCACCATAAAGGAAATGCCATTATCACCCTCATCACACTAGCTTATGTTTGCACATGCATGTAACTTCGAAATTACTGATTACTTTCTCATAACTCACCAATTTGCTCTTCATACCACTATGAATAGTCAGAAGAAGGTATCATCGCATTTATATGCAGCTGAGACAACGAGGGGTCAAAAGTTAAGTGAACCTGCCAATGTTCTCCTGGCTAGCGGGGCTGGCCCTGGCGGTGGAAGCAAGGTCTCCATATCCTTGCTCCTGAGAGTTTTCCACTATTTTAAATGGTTTATTGGCTTGTGTTCCCACCATGACATTTATGTTGACATAGATTGGCACCTCAGATGCTGAACAGTGAATGCTGCCTGGATTCTTATTCGATCTGAATTACCGCTTGGCTTTTCTTACTTTAATAGCACAAATTTCAAGGAGGCAAGTACTATTTTGTCTAGTACTTACCTACCGGAGAAGCTCTTCCCAAGCCTCCAAATGATACCATTTAATGGCAAATTATAGTTTAATGATTGTTTTTTGTTTTGACCGAGCTTCTGAAAGTAAAACCATGGCTTTTACTAAATTAGAGAATGTCTTCAACTCTTTGTTTGAATTTGAAATAAATTAATATGATTTCATCTGCATCCACTAGTCAACAACTAACATTTAAACTCCAAATCTTAAAAAGAATGGCTAACACTACCATCCAAATGGCTTTTTTAAAAGTGTGGGTGTTATTTCTGGCAACATTCTGAGGCACATCTAGGTACTTTGGATTGAAATAAATTTCTGTTCAATCTTCTTCCCAAGTTTCTGGATAGATCCAGCTTCTTTAAAATTTCAGGATATCAGTGTAATTGTAGAGTACACTAACCTGTCTTTGCAGACAGTGGAGCCAGGCAAGAGACCCACTCTGTGTAACTTGTTTGTAATCCCATGACAAATACATCTTTTCCCTCCTTTCTACTGCGTCCTTCTCTTAATGTTTACGAATTGTCAAGAAACTCTTAATTACCTCTACCGCTAAGCAATAGGAATAATGTTTCCTACTTCATTTCTATGCACATGCCGAGTTTCAAGTCTGCTAAAGAATGCTCAGTGTCCTTTAGAGGAGGAAAAAAGACACTGGAGAAAGGGGAGTTAATTCCTCACTTGGTATTGTTTTCCTGCCGGTCACTGTCCCACCAGGTCCTCTAGTCAGCAGTTTGCCTGCAGCTTCTGAGGCACAATTAGTTGCTGCTTTTGTTAGTGGGTTGAAAACAAAGCAGAAGAATTCTCAAGGCAGGAAAAGTTTAAACCTCAACATCCGTACAATTGCCCACTTGAAAAATCACGGAATTCACTCATTAAGAACTGATCTTTGCACCCTCTGGGCGAGCTCACTGGAGCCCCATCTGCCTTCAGCTGTTAGAACTGCCCTCACCTGGCTTGATTCCACGTGTCCCACTTATCACAAAGCTACACTTAACAAATCCAACTCTGTACCCACACGTATCATGGCAATGAGCAAACTGCCTGAAGACAGAATGAAGACCGGGTCTGAGCTGCTTGCCTGTCTTTGCCAGAAATACAGTTCTGGAACTCTCCGTAGAATGAAAACTCGGAGGTCAAGAATGCACTTCATTATGAAAGCGCCTTGTTGGGTGTCCTCATTAACCACAGAGCTGCGAGAGAAACATCATTCCAGTGACTCACTAATGCCTCTTAGTTGCTAGGTTGTTCTTTCCTAATGGCATCGGACACGACCCAATCTGCTCCCTAGTAATCATACTTTTCCCCTTAGGATCCCAGTACACCCTGCTTATCAAGCTACACTGGGGTCCCTCCTGAAGCCCCGTAGCTTTGTAATATGGACCCAGTGGTGAAGAGGAGAAGAAGGGGAGCTCCGTCCCACTTACCAGTCTTCCACAGATACGGAGTGGGCGCCTCAGCCTGGCCCGGAGCCGCAGCCCCGCAGGCGCCCGGGCACAGCAGCAGCGGCAGCAGCAGCAGCGGCAGCACCCCGGGGCGCCGGCCCGCGGCGCTTGGGCTCCGGGACGCGGAGCGCCTCGCTGGCAGCCCCATGCCGCTCGCAGCCGCTCCGGGTCCGGATCCGGAACGCGGTCGGCAGGGGATTTTCCTGCGCCCTCACTCCGTCCTCCCAAGGACTCCAGAAAGCAAAGCTCTCCCCTGCTATTGTTCGTTTCAGATGCAACGGAGTGAAAGCTCGTTTACCACCAGGGAACAATAGCGTCGGCGGTGGCCGTGGCTGCAGCCGCCGCCGCCGGCGGGGATGCTGGGGCGGCTGCCATTCCGCGCAGACAGGCAGGTCCTGGCGGCGAGGGAGCAGCCGTCCGCAGGCGGCCCCGGCTGACGGAGCAGGTCCTCGAGGTCCGCGAGCAGCGCAACCCCCTCCGCCAGCTGGGGGGGGGGGGGGCGAGCCGAAGAGCAGCGAGAGGGGGCTGGAAGCAGGAGGCGGTGAGCGCGCCAGGGCACGAAAGGAAGGAGCGGAGGGGAGAGGGGCGCCCCGATCGAACACACCCGCCCAGAGAACTCCTGTGCACATGGTGCGATGAAATATGTTTGGAAGGATGCACCAATGAAAAGAATCCGCACCCCACAGGCTTCAGCATGACAAATAACAGGCATTGAAATTCATCGGCATCCGAGGAGTCAAATGCTAGATCTAGAGGCATGCTATTCTTAGGGTGTATTTACACAAAGCATCAGTGTTTAGAATTTATTTTTAAGTGGTGGCTTCTGAATTACTTTACGTGGGAAGCCGTATTTATGATCAGATGTGAAAAACACAGTAGAACGGCAGAGCTGTTTACTTGCTATTGAAAAGCATTTGAACACTTTCTTAAATGTGCTTCGTTTGAACTTAATCTGTTCTCGACAGAAATACGGACAATACTGACCTGTGACAAATCAAAGTACATTATCTTCTCAGTCTTTAAAATTGAATTAGTACTTAACAAGCATTCACAACGCTATCTAGTTACATGGAGAAGATTTTGCTAACGCTAATCGTAAAATTGTATGTCAAAGACTCAGTAAATAAAAGTGCTATCTCCTTTATCTACTTCTGTCAAAAGTGTTCTACCTTTAAGTATCCACAGAGCTCTAAGTAAAATTAAAAGGACAACTGGGTTTCCATTATTTGGGTATCTCCAAATTAGTACATTCTTTCCTTAAAGACCCCAGGCATTAATTCTTCTGACTCTTATGGTAGAAAAATGCTTCATAATCTAATTAACCTAATGTTTTTGGGTCTTTTGTTCTTTGTGTGTTTATTTTCTTAAGCCATACGCAATGAAAGAAAGTGTATGAAGTCAGATAATGCTTTGCCCTTTCTTTCTTCCTTTCTCTTTCCCTCAATGATACCCTTCTATTAATTCATTGTCTAGTAAAGCTAAAATAATAAGGCATGTAGCCAATTAAAAAGTCAGCAAACAGAAAGCCAAAGTAAACTATCCACATCCGGTCAGCAATACTTGGCCAAATAAAAATCTAAAAGCAGGAAAACTACTCTTTATGACTTTACTCCAACAACACAGTCAACTCCAGGATTTAAAACGAGGCAACTACTGTTTCTGAAAGAGGAAACCTTCCATAAAGCTCTCTTGGGATGCCTGCTGTTTTGTAGATCATTCCAGACACAGCCCTTGTGCATGCATTAGATTAGAAGCAGGTTTGATCAAATAATTCCCGGGTCCTGCCTGTTTAAGTATTCTGACATCAGAGGAAATTAGCAATGTTTAAGGTTGCAAATTTGGTCTTTGTTTACTTTCCACTCTGTTAGGCCTCTAAAAGGGAATTAAAAGCTCAGAGAGTCCTAGCTCTGTGAGTCTGTGATTAGGAGAGATAAACTAGTGTGGATTACTATTCCTTCACTGGTTAAAAATAAATGAATGAATGAATGAATGAATGAACGAACAAACAAACAAACAAAAACTCACAGAGGCAACAATCAAAAGATTATAGGCTGATAAAGGATACAAAGGAAGCCTGATCCTAACAAATGTATGGACACTTGTTTCAACAGTTACACCAAAGAAGAAAACAGCTCCTGCTATTGCTTCCTTCATTCTCTCCTCTTATAGCAAACTCTACAATACCCCTCTACAGTGACACGGCTTTTCTATCCTAGCTGTTTATTTCTCAGCTACTGTTAGGGCCTTGCAGGTTTATCCTGAAATCCTCCAACTCTGGCACAGGGAAGATGTCAAACTGAAAGTACTGTTTTAATAACAGCCCGTTTTAAGCATTCTTAGGGAGTCCCAAACCAATTCTCCAAGTAGAAACTCATTATGTAACAGAAGACAGAGAATCTAAAGAGTCAAGTTAGTACAACTGAATGTACAGGGTAATTAGCCCTATAAGAAGCCATCGGAAGCTATATATAATAGCTTACTGTCTAAAGAAAATTTAAGAATCTGATGTTTATATTTATCCATAATTATATAATAATTACTCAATCGGTCAAAAGTTTAAACATTATAGCTCCAACTTCAAGCCTTATACATTTCATAGGAGTCAGAAACCACTCTAAGTCAAAAATTTGCTGCCATTCAAATAAAATATACAACTAGGGTGAATGTTCTGCAGAGTATTTGAAAATAGTTAATGATTTTGCTTACTCCTTTAATTTCAATTTATAGAAGGCTTTGCAAACACACACATGCCCAGACAGTTAGTAGTAAAAACATTTCTGGACAAGGTTAAAGAAACTGAGTCATATATGCATTTGTCTACACCACTGCCACATGTCTGTTCGATAACAATGCCATTACTGCACTTGAGGACAAAAATATATGGGTCTCTGAGGAGATAGATGTGATACATATATTCAGATACATGTTCCTTTGTGAAAGCTATCGTGTCCAAATGGATAAATCCTATCAATAAAACTGATGAACGGCAAGACACAGTGAGACACAGCAATCTTTGTTTTCTAGAATATGATATAAATAATACACAAATGTTTAATGACATGATGTCAAAATTTAGTCATAAGAAGTCTCAAGGATGCAGATTAAATTGACCATCTGTACAGCCTGCCACGAAGTAAATCGTTCATCATTTTTCATGAAGAACTGTTCAAGTATTAATGAGCCAGGGCTACCAAAGTTTTCCAAACCAATGGATGAAAATGCAAAGGGTAGTTTTTTTAATATTTAGAAATGAGACAAATCTGAACCTATCACCCCTCAAGTGGTATCCTTTCATCCATCTTTATTATTTTTGTTGTCATTTCCAAACTCCCAGTAGTGACGATGTATGCATACCTACACATACAAATGAAAGAATAGACACAAAGTTACTCACTGATAGTGTTACAGGGGAGTATCAAAGAATGGCCATTTGGAAAAAAAACTTTATTTTTTCCTACATAAATGTTGCCATCTTAAAAAAAAAAAATCACCCAAAGGAATTGTTTGTGTGGCCTCTAGGTGTCATACTTGACTAAGATTTGGGATGGACAACATTTATTTTGGGCTTCTTTCAATTCCCTCCTTCTTGCCACACCCACCAAAGTGATAGAAGATAAAACATTTCACTTTTCATCTTTGTAATAAAGAGATCACAGATTTTGCTTTCTTTCCCAATTTTGCTTGTAATATTCATCTTCTCTTTTCTTTCCAATTCCTTTTTCTTTGTAACATCTTTGGTTTGGTTTGGTGGCTGGTTGGTGATTAGTTTGCTGGTTTTTAAGTTTGTGTGGTGAGGGGAGGGCTGATTCTAAATTTCAAATCGTTGTACATAAAGAAAATTAATCCCACTGTTTCTCCATTTTACTCAAAACTCAACCTATTTGGAAACAATATGGATCTGCTAAAAACAATGAGACCCCTGTTTTGAGTACCAGGTACAAATGTACAATATTTTGGTTCACATCCTTCTAGCGATCCCATCCTAGGCCATGTATGAGCAATAGTCCTGGTCACAAGGTAGTAACCAAATTGTTAACAAATTTCACCAGTGACTTAAGAGGGTGTTTCTGGAGAGAACACCCTGGCCAATGCAATGATCCAGGCATTTGAAAAGTACAGAAGAACGATGTATATATAAGGCAAGAGACTTTGCAGTTATCACCAGTTATGTCGGTGTCCTACAGATGGATAATTAAAAGGTATGCACCCTTAACAAACAATTGACAACTAAATATCAAGGTCAAGAATACTTAAAGAGAGACCATTGTCTCTTGTGGTAGAAGTAGAAAAAAGCCAAGGATCAAAGTGAAAACAGTTAAGAGGTGACGACTACAAAGATGATTGATTGATAAATGCAAGCAAGCTTATTATGTTAAGATCAGGGTTCTGCTTGGGAAAATCTTGAATTGGATATTTGAGACAAATTTGGCTGGGTGAATGTCTTTAACTCTTTGTCTCCAGCCCCCCTTAAGTTCCCAAAGTTTTCAGAAGCAGCTGGCCCATCCTTATTAAGAGCTAGCAACATCTTTTTCCCACCATGACTTTGTGTTCCTTGCTCTGCCCCCCCTTCTAGTCCACAGGCTGATAACTAACTAGGGTTAAGTCAGGCAGCATGGGACATGCTTCTGGGCCTGTGAATATTGTAAAAAGACTATATGCAAAGAGCTGCAAGAATTAGGTAGAAGGTACTGGTAGGAGCCAGAAGAATATTCACAGAGCTAGACTTTCAGAGTGTTTGATTCGAGGCCAGAACATGAGACAAGAGGGAGTTTATTAACTTCAGGAACACTGCAAAGAGATGGAATTCAATACTCTGCCAGGAAGTACAAACTGGTGGTTCCTAGAAGCCTGAAAGAACACTGATAGAAACTGAAATGGCTGAATTACCAAGGCAGACAGGAAAGGAAGGGACATTGTGGAATACAGACATTGAGCAAAAAAAGGAAGACCTAAGAATGGATTATGCTTCTCCAAGGGGAAATGCAGAGGACACACTAATCACCAAAAATATCAAGAATGTGTTGGTGAAAGGGACAACGGTATCTTAAAGTTCCATGGAGGCTCTTTGCATGCCACGAGGAGAGATGGCCACAAAAGTTTAAGTCTCTGATTCACTGGAGTTAATTTTGTACATGGTTATGAAGTAAGGTTCTAAACGTATTATTTTGCACAATGAGGGGTGCCTGGGTGGCTCAGTCAGTTTAGCATCCACTTCGGCTCAGGTTAGGATCTCATAGCTTTTTGACTTCAAGCTCCACATAGGGCTCTCTGCTGTCAGCTCTGTGACCTTCCCCTGCTCATGCTCTTTCTCAAAACTAAACACTTTAAAAAAAATATTTTGCACAGTGATATCCAATTGTCTTAGTATCATTGAAAGAACTGTTTTTCTTATTGAATTGTGTTACCATTTTTACCAAACACCAGTTTTTTTCTATTCCACCGATAGATGTGCCTATCTTTATGCTCATATGACATTATCTTGATTACTGTAGCTTATACTAAGTTCTGAAATTTATTAATGTTAAGACTTTCAATTTTTTTTGTAAAAAACATTTTGGCTATCCACTGTCCTTTATGTATCCATCTTTATTTCAGAATCAACCTCTCAGTTTCTACAAATTACCTATTGAGATTTAGATAGACATTGCAGTGAATCTATAGACCAATTTGAGGTGAATTGTCGTATTAATGATTCTGTCTTCCAATTCACGAACATGGAATACTTAGATCTTCAGAAATTATTTTCAAGAATATTTTATACTTTTCAGTGCACAGATTATACTTATTCTGTTAGACCCAAGTTTTAGCTTTTGATAAACTTATGAACAGAATTGTTTTCTGAACTTTCAGATTGTTTACTACCAAGATTTAGAAATCAAGTTGATTTTTACATACTGATTTTATACTCTACAATCTTGCTTAATTCATCTATTTATAATATTTTCTAAATTTCAATTTTTTCAATATATAAAACTATCATCTATAGATAGCTATTTTTATTCCTTCCTTTTTACTCTGAAAACCTTAATTATATTACAGTGTTAATATAATTATTATCAGTGTTAAATACAAGCGAAGAGAGCTGGTATCCTGGCTTTATGACTGATCTTAGGAAGAAAATAGGCACTCTTTCACTATGAAGTATGATGGGAGCTGCATATTTTTTTACAGATGCCGTATCCATGCTTGAGAAATTGATTGAGAAATTTCCATTAATTTTTAGATTGTTGAAAGTTTTTATCATGAATGGATTTTGGATTTTCCCCTGAATGATTTTTTGGCATGCTTTAGCTGTTTTATATCCTTTAATTGATTAATATAGTGTATTGATTTCCCGATGCTAAGCCAACCTTGCATTCTTCAAATAAATCAGACCTGGTCATGGTGTAAATCCTTTATGTATATTACTGAAAGCGATATTCACATTCAGTTGTGGTTTCTCCAGCTACTCATTAGGAACACTGGTCTTGAGTTTATTTTTTGTTGTTGCTGTTGTGAGGCCAGCTGGCTTTCATAATCAGGGTAATACAGACCTCACAGAATGAGTGGGATGGGTTTCCTTCTCTTTTATTTTCGAAGTTTGTGAAGGACTATATGACTTCTCTTTAAAATACTTAGTATTCACTGTTGACACCAGCAGGGCCTGGACACTTCCTCTATGGAAAAATATTTCATTACAGTTTCAATTTCTTTACCTATTATACATTTCTCCAGGTTTTCCATTTTTTTCTTCCCTAAGTTTTGGTAACTGGTGTTGCAGGAATCTATCTGTGTCACCTAAGTTATTAAAATCATTGGCAGAAAGCTGTTCATTTATTCAATTAAAATCCTTCAAGTAGGATTAAATAGTGATTTAAATAATGATTTCTCTTCTTTTGTCCCTGACTTTGGAATTCATGTCTGTTTTCTTTTTTCTTGGTGTAGCTAAGGGTTATTTTTTTAAACCTTCCACAGTACTTTTTTTATATTTCCTGTATTGATTTTGTGTTTGAATTCATTGATTTACACTCTAATTTTATCTTTCTTCTGTTTGATTTAGGTTTAGTTGCTCTTTTTTCTAATTTTATAAGGTACTTAGGTAACTGAGGCCTTAGGATACTTAGGAACTTACAGAGGATATTTTCTTAAGCTACTATGCCCTTTCATATTTTTTGATATAAGGCTTAAAGCTCAAAATTTCCTCCTAAGCATTGTTTATTACATACGTTACACACATTACATAAATTCTGATATGTTGTGTTTTATTTGGATTCAGTTCAAAATATATTTTTAATTTTCATGATTTACTTTGATTGAGGAGTTATTTTCAAACACACTGTGTAATAATTTCCAACTGTTGGAGGTTTTCCAGATCTCTGGTGTGTAAGTCTAATTTATTTGTAGTAAGAAGATCTACTTTGTAGGATTTCTAGTATTTGTTTTTACCTTTGTTCAGCCTTGTTTTATAATCCAGCATATGGTCTATATTGGAGAATGTTGCACAGGCACTTAAGAAAAAAATGTATCCTTTAGCTGGTGGAGTTTTCCATAAAGTTCAAGTCGATTGATAGTGTTGTTCAAACTTCTATATCCTGGCTGCTTTTCTGTATAATTATTTTTTCAATTATTGAGAGTGGATTATTGTTATTTCCAGGTACTATTGTTGAATTGTCTATTTTCCCTTTAGTTTGGTCAGATTTTATGTCATATGTTTAGAAACTCTATTGTTAGGAGTGCATACATACAGTGTTACATTTTCCTCATGAATCGACCCTTCTTTCAGAGAACATATCTTTTATTGTTTTCACCAGGTTGTTTTTGTTATGAAGCTTATTTTTGGACAAAATAGCTACTTTAACTTCCTTATTGTTGCTGTTTACAGAATATTTTTCTATCCTTTAACTTTTAGTCAATTTCTGTATTTAAATTGAGAGTATATCCCTGATAGCATATAAGTTGATGTTTTTTATCTAGTCCAATAAATGTTTGCCTTTTGATTGAGATTTTTGGTTTATTCACATTTAATTCAATTACTGAAATAGTTGTATTTAGATTGTCATTTGCTATTCTGTTTTATCTTATTTTGCATCAGCTTAGAGATATAATCTACATACCATAAAATACACCCATTTAAAGTATACCGCACAGGTATATTCACACAGTTACTCAGCTACCACCACCAGGGCATTTTCATTAAGCCAACAAGAAATTCCAAGCCTGTTGTCAGTTACTCACATCCTATCCTTCCCCTAGACTCTGGTAACCACTAACTTAAGGTATGGATTGATCTGTTCTGGACATTTTATATAAAGACAATCATAAAATAGGTGGTCTTTTGGGAATGCCTTCCTTCACCGAGCACAAGTTTTCAGGTTTATTCATAGTACATGAATCAGTGTTTCACTGTTTTTCGTGATTGAGTAATATTCTGTGTGGCTATATTATATTTTATCTTTTAATCAGTCAATGGATATTTGTTTCCACCTTTTGGCTATTAAAAATAGTGCTGCTATGGACATTTATATACATCACTTTGTTCTTCTGTTCCTCCTTTATGCCTTGCATCTTTTTAGCATACTATTTTGGAGGTTCCTGGGTTGCTCAGTCAGTTGGGTATCCGACTTTGGCTAAGGTCATGGTCTTGAGGTCCATGGGTTCGAGCCTCTCATCCGGCTCTGTGCTGATGCTTAGAGCCTGGAGCCTGCTTCGATTCTGTGTCTCCCTCTCTTTCCTCCCCTTCCCTACTCGCCGCACTCTGTCCCTCTCTCTCTCTCAAAAATAAATAAACATTAAAAAAACAATTCTTTAAAAAAGAATACAATTTTGGGGCACCTGGGTGGTTCAGTCGGTTAAACGTCTGACTTCCGTTCAGGTCTTGATCTTCCGGTTTGTGGTTCAAGCCCCATGTCAGACTCTGTGCTCAGAGCTCACAGCCTGGAGCCTGCTTCAGATTCTGTGTCTCTCTCTCTCTCTGCCCCTCCCCTGCTCATGCCCTGTCCCTCTTTATCTATCAAAATTAAATAAACATTAAAAAATTAAAAAAAAGAAAAGAATACTATTTTAATTCCTCCGGATTTTAAAAGCAATTTTTTGACTTAATTTTTTAACGGTTACCCTAAGACTACAATATCTATCTCAGGTTTTTAACTGAAAATTATTCTCATAAAATACACAATTTTCCCCCCAATTTATCTTTTTCTCCTCCTTCTATGTGGTCTATATATGTTATAAATCCTACTGTATAAAACTTTATATATATTAGAGGCCTGAAAAAAATATGAATATATTTATAGACTCATATTTAATCATATGCTTACCATTTCTGACACTTCACTTCTTTATTTGGTTAGAGTTATTGGCTGGTTTCATTTTCTTTCAGACTGATGAACTTCCATTAGCATTTCCTGTAAGGCAGGTCTGTTTAGCAATCCTCTCAGACTTTGTTTATCTGTCAACATCTTTATTTCATCTTCATTTTTGAGGAATGGTTTTGTTAGATAAAGATTTCTTGGTTTACACTTTGGTTTTCTTCCAACTCTTTGAAGATGGAATTCCGGTATTTTCTGGAAACCATTGTTCCTGTTGAAAAGTTAGCTAATAATCTTGTGGTTTCCTTGTATTTGAGCAATCTCTTTTCTCTGATGCTTTATAATATTTTCTTAATATATTTGATGCAGATCTTCTACTCGGGGTTTGATGAAATTCTTAAGGGTTTAATATTTCTCATCAAATTCAGGAAGTTTCTGAGCACTATTCAATGTTTTTCTGCTCCCTTCTCCTTTTCTCCCTGCTCCTTCCATGACCTATTTGTTGACATGCTTGCTATGGTTCACATGTCTTTGAGGCTTTGCTCATTTTGTTTTTTTCCCTCTCTATTCATCAGATTAGATAATTTCTACTGATCTATGTTCAAGTTCAGTGATTCAACTACTCTATCCTCCAGGGTCTTTGGCTACTTCCATCTTTGCACCGAGTGTCTCAGCATGTGACCTACGTGATTGCCTCTAAAGGAAAGGGAAGGCAAGAGAGTTCTAAAGTTATAGGAGATGTTTATGTCATTGCTTCCTATATATTAGGTGATATTATACCACACACACAATCTAACTGCAAGGGAAGTCATCTAACATTTCTCCCTCTAATACCAAGATGAAGAAAATGGAATGGATTCAATAACTACATAGCAATAGATCTGCCATATTCCTACATTCAGGCAATTGCATCACCCAAAAGGTCTGTGATTTTTTTGTTGTTGTTGTCTGCTCACCTAGGTATCCTAACCATCTACATACTGTCAGGTCAAATAGTTGGCAGGTAGGTGGTTGGTCAATGGTGGATTAATAATCACAGATAGGTAAAACTTGCAGTCTATTCTCTAGAGAACTGGTAGTGATTACGTTGGCACTGTAGACCTCTCTTTCCGTTGAACTCTGATCAAATAAGAAAAAAAAATCACATTGGAGCCAGACAGGTAGTGATTACTTCATAATGGGTTGAATAAAAGAGTTGTCTGCTTCATTCCCAAATCATACAAAAACATTAATATCAGAATTTAAAATGTATAAGTACATAAGGCCAAATAGAATAGGAAAGAAAAAAAACCTTTTGTCTTTGATAAAAGAGGAGGATAGCAGTTTCTTATGTCACATTACCCCTTTAGCTCTATATTTGCAAAGACTTTTATAGAAGGTTATCATCTCTAAGAGGATTCACATAAACTCCAATGTAAATGGTGTTCTCTGAGTTCCACAACATGACAGCCTTTCTTTATCTCACCTTCAAAATAGGAGATACTCCTGAGTTCTGACCCTTCCTGATAAACATTTTTTGCTTTACTCTTGAATACATATAAGGTATAGCTTCCTCCACTTATCAGAGTTACTTTAAAAGTTTTCATCTGACTGAATTTTTACACTTTTTCCTTAAATTTTTAAAGTAATCTCTACACCCATCTCTATATCAAAGATCAAGAGTCGCATGCTCTAGGGACTGAGCCAGCCAGGCACCACTCTGAATTTTGTGGACACCACTCATTCTGTATTATCCCCTTTCCTATTCTCTTTGGACTTACTTAGATGCTTCAAGTTCTGCTACTGATATTTTAGTATACTTTGGGGATGAAACAGAGAAAACTCTTAAATTTAACTCACATTTCTTAATCCTCATTTTTAAATGAGAGTCAATTTTTAAAAATGTTTCTCCGTTGTATTTTCTAGTCAATTCTTAAAGGAAAACCTTAATATTCAATTGACTTATATTCATTACTTTTACAAGTTAAATGCCAGTAAAATTTTTCATATCAGATGAACGAGACTGTGAAGACACTATCATGTGGCGAAGAGAAAGTTAGCATACAGAGGTTTAACAGCCTTCCCATGTACTTAGTGGAACTAGTAAAAGTAGTAGGATTCCATGATTTCCCTCTACATTGTGTGGTCAAAATTACAATCAGCTTTCTAAAAATCAGTGACTTGGTAGAGAATATCTGCACTGAAAAATGTAATAATCATTAACATCTGTCTAATTTGAATTTAGTTAGAGCGGTATTAGGTTCATAATAGATGCATGACAAGTATTTATAACGAGGAAAATGATTTAAATAATAACTCACATGCCTAAAATTTAAAAAGAACTGTTTTGTTTGTCTTGTTGCAGTAGTTTGGAAGGAAGACTAACAATTGTGCCTAAGTGTTCCAGGACTAGAAATGCAGAATGAGTTCAAGAACAGTAATGCTGCTAAAAATGAATGAATAATGGCAAAGCTGAGCACCATTAATGAACTAAAAAAGTGAGGATGGTTTTTGAGATAAAATTTAATTTACTATGGAAGAGTTAGGTTTCTTTTAGAAAAATTGAAAATTTTTGAGTTGTGACATTGATATTTTAAGTGATACATCTTCCTTTGCTAAGAAAGTGGCCTTTCTTTATACTTCTACTGAGTAGGTGGTGAAAAGAGACCAGCTGTTCAACACATCTTGGCACTCATAAGTACAGATGCATTCATTTTTACAGATGAAGATATGCTTACATCTCATCATGCATTATAATGCAATAAAAAAAATCTACATTTATGCTGAATTCATTTCGCAATGAAATCAAGCTCAGTGTAAGATGAAGATACGACACCTTAAGGTAAAAAAAGCAAATGTCATTAAATTAACTCCATCCATTGTACCACCCTGTGGTGACAGCAGACGTCACTACCAATTTTCCCAAGCTGCCGGTACATGCCTGTAACTGAAAACAGTATAAAAAGCTTTCTAATTAATTGCTACTGGCAGAGCTGCTACTTCCCAAAGTTTTCCCCTGAAGATACAGATGCTAACCTGTCTGAGCATATGACAATTGTGCATCCTTTATCGTTTACAAAGAAATTATTTTTCTTTCATTTGCTAATCGATGGCACACAGAATATTGCAACAGATCCCAGATGATTAAAACCTATATGTATATATATTTTTTTTGTTTTACTTTTTTTTTTTTCTAACTTGAATAATAGGTTGAGAGCTGCCAAGTTTAGGCTGAAGAATAGCTCACTATCCAGTTTTACTCTATTCAACTAAAAAAGAGATAAACATAAGCAGCTAATCTGGGCTCTGAACAAAGCAGTTATTCAAAACTCTATCAGCAAGCAAGACTATTTAATCCACAATATATTTTATTTATCAGATTGCTGTGAGCACTCAACATAAGGGTTGGGATTATGGCAAAATGCCTTTATAAATATATGTGTACCTAATTGAAAAGTGACAGAAACCACATTTAGCAGCTTTCTGAATATTCTGAAAATTTTACATTTTGAGTTCAAATTCAAAATAGGGCTATAGTACTGATTTAAGAGCACACCATCAAAATCATGCAAAGCCAAGTGTCTAGATCTAGGCTACTCACAGCACCTGTTGAGTCACGACCCAGATGTGATGGACGAAGTTTAGAGTACCTTTTTTTTTTTTTTTAAATTATAGTTCTCATGTGATTTTCACTGTGTCTCCCAAATCAAATTAAGGAATATTCACCCATTCATTCAACCAAAATCTGGGAGAAAATGTACTGACTGCCTACCATGTGGAAGCATTGTGGCAAGCTATGGAAATACAGTGACTTATATACCATGCATCAGCATCACTCACTGAGCCTTCATGTATGACTGACAGTAAACTTGGACATGTCCATGCTAATCTAACCACCATGTTGTTTGACTCTAGGATGACATAATATATATGACTCGCATTATGGATAGACAATGGAATGTAATATGGAGAAACAACACAAAATCAAGAAAACCCCCATTATATAAACATATATTAATACCTAGGGTATTATGTTGGCATGTAAATAACTAACAGTGGGCATTATCCTCAATCAATACTTTGCAGAGTAAACTGCTCCAGACAAGCAGCCCCCACAGTGTGTAATGAGCAGAAACTTCACGCTCTCCCTGTTGCCACTGCTGATGTTTGAGTCCTGCTGTTCTCACATTCTGGGCTGCTGAGATGACTGCGCTTTCTTGGCAGCTGAAAGGAAAGCTTGCTCTGGTTTCTCCCATAACAAGCAAGGGACAAAACCCATAATCCATCTTAATTTCACCCCATATGGATTGAAAGGTAGTGCTGGTGGGGGCAGGAGACATCACGGACAATGTCTAGTGTGAAAGAAAATATACACCAAAAAAAAATTTTTTAATTAGAAAAATATTAACTCAATGGGTTTAAACCACAAGAGATTTCTCTGTAGTGAAATGGAACACAGGCCAAAACCCAATCATATTTCACTAGCTCATTATGTACTTATAGGGGCTTCTAATGGTTTATGTGTTCTTTGAAGAAAGAGGTTTCATAGATAAAGACAGAATAAGTAGAGATTTTCAAATGGGTAACGTGTTGCTGATATAAACACAGATGGTATTTTTTTTTAATAAATAGGAGCACTAACCTATTTCAGGATCACAAATCATGTAAGTACAGAGGAGCACCAATGCTAGCCTGTTTTTAACAAACATTTTCTTAATATATTCTCAAAGAATTCCAACAAGTATATATCTATCTCTGACATAATACAGACTATTTCCTTAGTTTTCCATGAAATTAATAATCTTCTGAATTATGTTGCTTCGTATTGGACTGTTAGCCACCATATTCTTCGGTCATTAAAAAGAAAAGTCTGAGTTACACAATCAATAAACCTAATACTTACCTCTAAGCAGTAATTAATAGTAAATATTTGCTTTACAACATGTTTTCCCTCTCTAAATTATGATTTTTCCAACATTTCTTTAAATGGCTTTCACTTTTATTGCATTACAAAAGTGTTATCATATTCTCTGTATGCACTTCATTATCTCATTTGATTGGGTTTTAATTCCTGCAACATGCAGCAAAGGCTGATGTGCCTTCTGCAATTTGAAACAGTGGTTGCATGCTGAGAATAATTAGCTTCACTAAGGCAGAACAAATGATTTCTTTGCAAAACACCAAGTCTGTGTTTCAACAAAGATAATTGCAGAATCCGCAAGTTATCTGGGGTCTTCCAGTATAGTGGTTACTTTCAATTTAATTAACATTTTTGTAATCTTAATTCCCTAATAACTATAGCGACCCAGAGATTATCATAAAGAATGTTGCTTTTGAAATCTGCAGGTGGACAGACTTTCTTTTGTCAACTGGTTTATGTGACCTGTTTTCATTCAAATATTTATTGTATGTAGATTTTTTAAAATAAAATATTAGTTGTTCTAATCATAATTTAAGAAAAATAATTTTATTGTTGGCCATCACTACCAGAATAGCAGTGGGCTATCCTTTCTGCCCAGTTTACTTGGAGATTTTGAAAATATTTTCTTAATCTGATACAGGAAAATTTGTAAGAAGCCAGATTAAGTTTTTCCACATTTTATTGAGATATTAAGAATGCAGTAATTAAATTCCACCAATCAATGTGTACTAAAGACAAGTCACTTATTGATAGCAAAAGAAAGATTATTGTAACTTTTTTATATTTAAGGGGCTAATCTTCTTTAAACCAGTAATATCTGTACTGGAACGTTCATTCAATGTTTATATTTTAGTTAAGATTCTCGTTGAGTTAACGATTATTACAGTACCTTGAGTGGAAGCATTAATCAGAGTTTATTATGAAGCAAAAAGGTCATGAGTGCATATTGCTCTGAAATTAAAACTTCCTTTCATATCCTTACTGGCTATAGGAAACTTAAGCTCTTGCTGCCTTACAGAGAACCATCTAGCAGCTCATAGTTCCAGATATCAATGGTTTGACAAGTCTAATTAAAGCAAGAATCCTTCAACTGTCCTGACTGGGCTACAAACAAATTAGTCTTCTAAAAATCTCTGGAATAATCAAATAAAGACTATCATACAAGTTTTAAACTCCATGATGTCTACTTATATTTAGTGCCTCATTTACAGAAAGACAATAAACCATTATCAAATTAAGTTCCATTCTATACCTATAATTTCAATCTTGAATGTCAACAAGTTTCTGCCATTTTTGAGACTGAGATAGGAGAAATATGTTTAAAATGCAAGAAATATTCTTTCTTCACTCCAGTACTACTAATCACCAAAAAGTTTGTCACTTTTTGGAAAAATGATTTTATGTTCACAATTGTTACTCTAAGCATAATTTCTAAAATGCTAACTGATCTTGCTGTATACATGCTCTTCGTGTATATACCCCGTTAAATTGTAATTAGCCCAGTTAGCAAATGCAATAAAGTAAAGAAATTACTTGCAAACTATTGAAACCATATTAAAAAGAAGAATTTTACAAAAACAAGCCTGAAGTCAAAGAGTATGAAATTCCAAGAGTATTAAATAGTTTGCCAAAGAATAAAGCTTTATTCTTATTCAACTTTTTAGAGAGACTATCTAATAATGTGTGTTCTTTACACCCCCAAGCATCCATAAAGGCTTTCAAGTAATTTTTCTCAGTGAATGACTTGGATTAGGGTCAATGTATTCTATCTCAGAATATTTTAAATACTCACATTCTATTTAGATATGTAGGTAAAGTATTGTAAACCTCACTTTGTTCTACTAATAGCTATCAAGCAAAGCCCTTTTTGTCTGGCAAACATGTAACTTTAACATTTTTCCCTACTTTTACTAAATTCTATCTCAGCCTTGTATTGGTTAGATCAGGTTCAAAGGTACATTTATATCATTTAGTAAAGGTAAATTCAAAAGAGGTTTAAAAGACAGGAAGTATTTATTGAAATGCTGTCCCATTACAGTAAGAGTAAATTTTTCTTCTAATCAAGTTTAGTTGCTTTAGCAACCCTTTTATTTCAAAAGGTAAAAGACAATGAAATCTATTAAGAGAATATAATTGGTTGTTAAGAGCATTTTGATTATTGATTCAATTTCATTACTAGTAATTGGTCTGTTCAGATTTTCTATTTCTTCCTGATTTAATCTTGGAAGACTATGTTTCTAGGAAGTTATCCATTCCTTCTAGATTATCCAATTTGTTGGCATAATTGTACATTGTAGTCTCTTAAAAGCTGTTGTATTTCAGAGGTGTCAGTTTTAACTTCTATTGCATTTCTGATATTATTTATTTGAGTCCTCTCTTTTTCTTGTTGAGTCTGGTTGAGGTTTATCAATTTCGTTTATCTTTTTGAAGAACCATTAGTTCCAAAGAATTCTTAGTTCCACTGATATTTTCTACTGTGTAAACAAATAAAACTAACAAAAATATACCCTGTTATGGATTGGAAGAATTGATGTTGTTAAAATGTCCATGCATAGTCATAGCAACTTGCCAATACCAATAGCATTTTTCATAGAACTAAAACAATTCTAAAACTTGTATGGGACTACAAAGGACCCCAAATAGCCAAAGCAATCTTATGAAAGAAGAACAAAGCTGCTGGTAGTATGGTCTCAGATCTCAAACTATACTACAAAGCTATAATGATCAAAACAGTATGGTACGGGCACAAAAAACAGATACACAGATGAAGAGTACAGGGTCTGGCCCAGAAATAAACCCACATGTATATGGTCAATCAATCCAAAACAAAGGAGGCAAGAAAACACAGTGGAGAAAAGTCAGTTTCTTCAATAAATGGTGCTGGGAAAAGTGGAGAGCTACATGGAAAAAAATGAAACTGGATCACTTTCTTACTCCGTATAGAAAAACAAACTCAAAATAGGTGACAAAAAGCTTTTATGCAATGTAAGAAACCATCAACAAAATGAAAAGACAACCTACTGAATAGAAGAGGACATTTGCAAATGATATATCTTATCAGGGGCTAATATCCTAAGTATAAATATTTTAAAAAAAAATCTCATATAACACCACCAAAAAAAATGCAATTAAGAACGGGCAGAAAACCTAAATAGACATTTTTTGAAGAGAACAGACAAATGGCAAACAGACATATGAAAAGATGTTCAGCATCACTAATGAGCAGGGAAATGTAAATCCAAACCACAATTAGCTGTTACCCAGATCAGTTAGAACGGCTAGTATCAAAGAGACAATAAATAACAAGTGTTGAAGATGTGAAGAAGGAACTCTTCTGCACTGTTGGCAGGAATGTAAATTGTTGCAACTACTATGGAAAACAATATGGAGGCTCTTCACAAATCTAAAAAAGAGAAATACCATATAATCCAGCAATTTCACTTCCAGGTATTTACACAGACAAAAACAAATACACTAATTCAAGAAGATATATGCACCCTTATCATTCATTGCAACATATTTCCTTTATCCAAGATATGGAAGCAACCTATCTATTGGTACAGAAATAAAGAAATGTGGTGTGTATACACGATGAAATACTATTCCACTATAAAAAGAATAACATCTTGCTATTTGCAACAATATGGATGGACTTGGAGGGTACTGTGTTAAATGAAATAAGAAATAGACAAATGTCATATGATTTCACTTACATGTGGAATCTAAAGAAAAACATATGAACGAATAAAACGGAAACACTCATAAATACAGAGAACCACCTGGTGGTTGCCAGATGTGAGGACAATGGAGAGGTGGATAAAAATAGGTGAAGAGGACTGAGAGGTACTCACTTTTAGTTACAAATTAATCATGAGGATATAAAGTACAGTACTGGGAACAATAATAACTATATATGATGATGAATGGTAATTAGACTTATCATGGTGATATTTTAAAGTGAATGTCAAATCACTATGTTGTACACCCAGAACTAATACTGCCAATTTAAACAAGCAACAAAAAAGAGGATACAATTGGAAAACCATAAGCATTTTCTATCATGACATTGAAACAGCTTTATCATTAGGTTAGAATCAGTGATACCAATGACAAATTACTAATGTTTCATAGAAAAGGCTGACGGCTACTGTCTGGAAGTACTTAAGTGACAATAAGAAAAGGAGTATACTTTTTCATATGTGGTAAACGAAGGTAGATCTGATTGTGTACCAGTTAAAAGTATCAAGTACATGGGTTTATCTGTGCAAGTCTCCTAATATACAGACTTTTTCCATAATTACAGGACAGTGTAGTAAATGCATTTTCTCTTCCTTATGATTTTAACATTTTCTATTCTTTATTTTATTGTAAGAGTACAGTATGTAATACAGAAAACACACAAAATATGTATTAATCAAGTATTCATATTATTGGTAAGGCTTCCAGCCAACATTAGGCTGTTATAAATTAAGTTCTGGAAGAGTCAAAAGTTACTCAAAATTTTAAAGTTGTGTGGGGCATTGATAAACTTAACACCTGTGTTGTTCAAGAATCCACTGTATTCTAAGAATTATTATTTTATCCTCCATAAAGTAATAAATATTGTGAAGCTCATTTATTTTTTATGTACTAGTTAAGGTATCCTTTCTATCATTTGGAATTAGATAAACCAATATACAAATATATGAATCATACTCTTCCCACCCCTTTCACTTGACTCCTAGAAATAAATTTTGTTTGATATAAAATACAAACAAGTCATACTAATCAAGAAAAACAGCCTGATACGGGATAGAAGGAACTTACTTAAACATCATAAAAGCCATCTATGAGAAGCCCTCAACTAACATCATCCTCAACAGGGAAAAACTGAGAGCTTTCCCCCTGAGATCAGGAACACGACAGGGATGTCTACTCTCACCACTTGTTTAACATAGTGCTGGAAGTCCTAGCATCAGCCATCAGACAACAAAAAGAAATCAAAGGCATCAAAATCGGCAAAGAGGAAGTCAAATTTTCACTTTTCACAGACGACATGATACTCTACATAGAAAATCTGACAGACTCCACCAGAAGCCTACTAGAACTGATCCAAGAATTCAGCCAAGTTGCAGGGTACAAAATCAACGTACAGAAATCGGTTGCATTTTTATACACCAACAATGAAGCAACAGAAAGAGAAATCAAGAAACTGATCCCATTCACAATTGCACAAAAAACC